>NC_090242.1:32712281-32997281 GCF_024489055.1 Chanodichthys erythropterus | reverse complement strand
ATGTCAACGAAGTCTTCCTGTCTCTTCTCCTTCTCCCAGTCATCAATGGGTTGGTTGATGTCCGAAGGGTTGGTGGAGTTGGTGTGTCGTTTCCTGAGGTTCTTCAGACGCAAGCGACGGCGCTTCTTTTTCTTCTCGTACAGTATCTCATTCTGCATGGAAAGGAGAAAGTGATTTTAAATTCATACAAGTTTGTAACATCTTTTATTTACTTCCTGTTGTCCTAATCAACCTGGTGAGTCACTATAAAAAAAAAAAAAAAATCGAAATTAGATTTTAGTTCGTTTGACAGATACTTTGCCTAAGCAATGGCGCAAAACAATGTTAGAGATCTTTTATGCTTTTACGACTCATTATGAAACTGTGGCAGCACAGATTAATGGGAAACACTGTTTTGTAGGGAAGGGACTATATATCAATTCTCGATTCACAAAGAATCTGGAGCGATTCTGATATTTTCCGATGTATCCCGATTTTCTCTAGAAACGATTCTGAGTTTAGTTTTTAACAGCAGATGGTGCTACGTGTTTTAGAAACACCAGTACTCTGCTTGCTTCCGGTTCCTTTATACACACCACTTAAACCTAAAATAATCGTTCATAAAGTTCGAAAAGGTTGAAGCGAACTACAAGAGTGTTCACAATGCGCTGTGTTTACATTAATCTCGCGTCATAAAAGCATTCTGAGCCGAGGTGCAAGTTTATTTAACCACTAACGTGACTCACACTAGCGCTCTTTAGCACTCTTCTTCATGAGCATTTGAATGTGTGGTTAAAACTAGCCTAGAGCGCCATCTGCTGTATAAACAAAGCTCAGAATCGATTTGAGAGAGAAAATATCAGAATTGATCCAGAATCATTGCATCGCGAATTGAGAATCGACAGCCCTACTGCTTTCTGTTTAGAGAGTCTTAAAACATAATCTGAGAGCCAGTTAGTGGATGAGGATCGTACCAGCCAGCCTCCAGTGATGATGAGGGCGTTCTTGCCCGACTCTGGGAAAAATGGCTCCTTCAGCTTCTTAATGCGTCCTTGAGGGTCGTTTCGCCTTTGGGTCTGTCTGTTCCTCAGTTGTACACTGAGAGAGAAAGAACGGCAGATTCTAGACTTTAGAAACCAAATGGTCGATCTCTAAGCGTGATTTTTTTCCCTAACAGTTCAGCGGAAATCCCGTCCTTTTAGCTGAGGTTACAGTGACGGGCAGGTTTGTGATTGACATGGCCAATGAAATGTTTAGAATCGGCTCCAGGACGGGATTTCTGCTGAACTGATGTAATCATTAGGCACTTAAACATACTTCACATCCTCTCCGTAGTGAATCTTCATGTCGTCTGTTAGCAGTTCGCAGGAGTATCCGATGTTCTCAGCGGTCTCTGAGCATGTGACAAACAAAATATATTAATAATCAAACCAATCTCCCGTAAAATAACATATATAACAAATATTTCACATTCATCGCTCACCTTTCTTGTCTCCGGTCAGAACCCAGATCTTGATGTCAGCTTTGGCCAGTTTTGCGATGGTCTCCGGAACGCCGTCCTGAAGTTTGTCCTCAATGGCTGTCGCTCCAATCAGCTGTATAAATGAGCAAAAATGACACATTGATCAATTATATATCTGTATGAATGAATTAATAAATGCATAAAAACAAAACTATAAATGCACTTGCAATAAATATACATTAACTCTATAAATAAAATAAGTAAACAAATAAAAGTCTATAAATGCATTCTAAATAAATAAATGCTAAATAAATATCTCTAAACTGATGATTTTCCATTCTTATTTCCATACCATGAGGTTTTGCTCGATCTCTTCATACACCTCATCCAGAGCCTCCTCGCGGTTCCCCATTGAGACGCTGGCGGTCTGGTGTTTCTGAGCCCAGGCGTCGTACTCCTCCTGACTGATGTCCTTGTAGCAGAGACACAGAGTTCGCAGAGTCTCGTTCGCAAAGATCTGAGAGAGAAAACAAACTTTTCAGCATAAAAAACCTAAAACTTTCATTTAACCGCATGATAACCTGCATAGAGGCAAGACACTACAGGCAAAAACATTGTTTGTTTTACATGCTCTGGTCACTTTTGAGCGTTTGGGTTATTTTGGCTTTTCATAACATGTTGTTTGTGGAAAAAAAACATCCCAAATACACTTCAAAGTGTTTCTTTTACTACACTTTATCTCTGTGTCTGTAGATTTCAATTTCAATTGTCTATCTATCTATCTATCTATCTATCTATCTATCTATCTATCTATCTATCTATCTATCTATCTATCTATCTATCTATCTATCTATCTAAATCTCTTTCTATCCATCCATCCGTCCATTCCTTCCATCCATCCATCCATCCATTGGTCTATCATCAGTCTTATCAATTAATATTTCCATCCATCTATCCGTCATCATCCATCCATCCATCTGTCATCCATCCATCTGTCATCATCCATCCATCCATCTGTCATCCATCCATCTGTCATCCATCCGTCCATCATCCATCCATCCATCCATCTATCCGTCATCATCCATCATCCATCCATCCATCATCCATCCATCCGTTATCCATCTATATATCTATCCATCATCCATCCATCCATTCATCCATCATCCATCCATCCATCCATCATGCATCCATCCATCCATCCATCCATCTATCCGTCATCATCCATCCATCCATCCGTTATCCATCTATCTATCCATCATCCATCTGTCATCCATCCATCCATCCATCCGTCCATCATCCATCCATCCATCCATCCGTCATCATCCATCCATCCATCCATCCGTTATCCATCTATCTTTCCATCATCCATTCATCCATCATCCATCCATCCGTCATCATCCATCCATCCATCCATCCATCCGTTATCCATCTATCTATCCATCATCCATCTGTCATCCATCCATCCATCCATCCGTTATCCATCTATCTATCCATCATCCATCTGTCATCCATCCATCCATCCATCCGTCCATCATCCATCCATCCATCCATCCATCCGTCATCATCCATCCATCCATCCATCCGTTATCCATCTATCTATCCATCATCCATTCATCCATCATCCATCCATCCGTCATCATCCATCCATCCATCCATCCATCCGTTATCCATCTATCTATCCATCATCCATCTGTCATTCATCCATCCATCCATCCATCCGTTATCCATTAATGCATCCATCCATCCATCCATCCATCCGTTATCCATCTATATATCTATCCATCATCCATCCATCCATTCATCCATCCATCCATCCATCATGCATCCATCCATCCATCCATCCATCTATCCGTCATCATCCATCCATCCATACGTTATCCATCTATCTATCCATCATCCATCTGTCATCCATCCATCCATCCATCCGTCCATCATCCATCCATCCATCCATCCATCCATCATCCATCCATCCATCCATCCATCCATCCGTCATCATCCATCCATCCATCCATCCATCCGTTATCCATCTATCTATCCATCATCCATTCATCCATCATCCATCCATCCGTCATCATCCATCCATCCATCCATCCATCCGTTATCCATCTATCTATCCATCATCCATCTGTCATCCATCCATCCATCCGTTATCCATCTATCTATCCATCATCCATCTGTCATCCATCCATCCATCCATCCGTCCATCATCCATCCATCCATCCATCCATCCGTCATCATCCATCCATCCATCCATCCGTTATCCATCTATCTATCCATCATCCATTCATCCATCATCCATCCATCCGTCATCATCCATCCATCCATCCATCCATCCATCCATCCATCCATCCATCCATCCGTTATCCATCTATCTATCCATCATCCATCTGTCATTCATCCATCCATCCATCCATCCGTTATCCATCTATCTATCCATCATCCATCTATCCATCCATCTATCCATCCATCATCCATCTAAAATTCTAGCTTTCGAAGCTACTAAACAAACTCAATTATTTTACACTTAAAACCTTCAGATATAAAGCTGTTAAATTTGATTATATATATATATATATATATATATATATATATATATATATATATATATATATATATATATATATATATATATATATATATATATATATATATATATATATATATATATAGAGTACATTTATAGTATCACTTATTAATTTTATAATTTAACATGGTGCAGCAGCTTTTTCAGTCTGTTCTTCATGAAAAGCAATTGAATATCGAGCACGAGTAATATGGAGTACTTTTATGATATTTTTATGGTGCTTTTTGCATGTTTTGGAGCTTGAGAGATTTAAAAACTCTCCTTTTGTTAAATAAAAAAAAGGTCAACATCACAGAAACTTGCATTTGCTAATGAAGTTAATAAATGTGTTGGTACTCACATCAAGAGCTTCTTGTGTCGTTTCCTTATGTTTGCTATTTGGAGCAAGTCTCTGGTAGATCACAGTGTCTGCGCCCTTACAGTACAGACGGATACGACCATTTGGAAATTTCACTGCACACAAACACACAAAAGAGTGAGAAACAGATGACAGTGATCGACAGACAGGACCTGAAGAAGAGATAGAGGACTCACAGATGATGGACATGCGTTTGCGGTCGCTGTTGAAGTCGAGCAGAGCGAGCATCGTGTAGGTCACCTCCTGGTCCATCTCCATGATGGTGATGGTGTCCTGCGTCCGGGCCAGGAACACAAACCCAAAGTTGCGTGCGGCCGTGACCAGAGCGCCCTCATCAGGAGATGCGGCCTGGTACACCAACTCATCTGAAAGTGCCGAAATATGCAGTACACAAATTAACTTTAAGTAATATCAGCTACATATTTTTTTTTACTTTTGATTTATTTGATCAGATGTTTTGTTGTCCTCACCCTCTTTCTGCTCAACCATGACAGTGTGACACAGGGACAAGAGTTTGAAGAACTCCAGTACTTGCGCGTCCTTCTTTGAACGGATGCAGGAAATGAGGGTTTGGTCATTAAACTCGAATTTCTTGTCGGCGTGTTTATTCCAGCTAAAATCCACAAGCTGAAAAAATAAATAAATAAATAAAAATCAGAGAGAAAGTGAAATTACAATGTTACAAATAAGCGGCAAACTAAACAGTTTTGACTAAAAGCCCCAGCTGTGAGGAAGCTAGCTAAAACTATATTAAATCACATATGTTCACGTCATAAATAATGTACTCTCTCTTAAATAAATAAAACTGTAAATGTACTCTTTATAAATAAAAAATAAATCATATAAATAAATACTCTATAAATACACTCTCAATAAATAAAATAATAAAATCAATCGATCAATCAATAAGTAAAACTATAAATTCACTCTCTATAAAATAATGAAGCTATAAATGCACTCTATATAACAAATTATATTTGAAATCAATCAATAAATAAAACTATAAATGTACTTTCTCTTAATATAAAAAATTATTAATACTCTATAAATGCACGCTATAAAAAATCATAAATATAAAATAAAACTATAAATTCTAATGCATAAAAAGTTCAATCAAATTAAAACAAAATTATAAGTGCACTGACTCTACAGAAATATAAATAAATTCTATAAATGCACTCAAAAAATAAAAAATAAATAATGCACTAAAATAAAAATAATAAAATAAATGAATTGATCAATAAAAAAAAAAAAATTTAAATGTAGTATTTATAAATAAAAATAAATAAATAAATAAAAACTCTATAAATGCACTTTCTATAAATAAAAAATAATAAGGTAATAAAATAAATGATAATGTAGTCTAAATAAATAAAAATCTATAAATGTACCCTTAATAAATAAAATGATAAAAATCAATAAATAAAATTATAAATTCACTCTCTATATATAAAAATAAAACTACATGCCCACTCTAGGAATTAATAAATAAATAACAAAACTATAAATATAACAAATTAAAACTCCATTAATGCAATGCAAATAAAACTGAAAATGTACTCTCTATAAATAAAAAACAAATAATATATACTATAAATGCAGTCTCTATAAAAAATGATAAATAAAAAAATATTACTATAAAACCCCTCTTTGTGAATTAATAAAAAAGAAAACTATAAGTGCATTCTCTCTATATATAAAATTAATAAATAAAAACTCCATAAATGCACTTTATAAATAAAAAATAATAAGGTAACACATTAAATTATATAAATGAACTTTGAAAACGTACCTTTCCACGATCTGCACTGGCGGGATCACCTGTAGACGATCACAGAGAGTTGTCAATTTTCACACTAATTTAGGTCACTGAATTATTTAAAACAATAATACATAAAAAATAGCGCTAGATGATACCACAGGCAACGCCCCTGCTAAAGCACACTTTAGCGCCACAGAACCAGAGGCCGCAAGATACCTTTTAACGTTTAACACTTACAGGGATTTGTAAGTATGAGCATCAGTAATTGCTTTAATAAAACCTCTAATAATGTGACGTGATTACAGAAAAGGAGTGATATAATTAAACTACTTTATGGAAAGGTCAAAGGTGTCAGCGTGTTTTAATCTCATCCACTGTACCCAACCACAGAAACCTGACCTCTGTGAAACTAAAGGCTCAAATCTCTCCCACAGTCACACACTGTCACACACGAGACAACAGCACAACACCAACACACGCACATTTAGACACGTCTCCGGAATCACAGGAGCCAAAAACACAAACAGGAGGTCAGAGATCAACCATGAAGGATTATATCTGATCAGACACATGACACGGCATCGGTCCAGCCTTTGACACTCATCCGTTTGCATTTTTAACACTTAACCCTCTTTTCCTCTTCGAAAAATGACCGACATAGGAAATGAATGGGAAATATGAAAAAATATGAAAACTCAGATAAACTTTTGGTGGTACAAACTACAAATCAGCCACTGTGCCGAAAAAAAAAAGTGCACAGCAATGAAGGAGTGACACTCTAAAATGTCAAGAGTACAAAACAGACACACACACACACACGCACTCAAACACGTGCAGAGACACACACAACACACTATTATACACACAAATGAGCTGGTGTGGCTGTAACAATATGGTCAAATTGAGCCAAAAGACTCAAATAAGAGGTTGAAACCCGATCAGAGCCAGATTTATTAAGCTGTGAAAAAGCATACCCATTCCATTTTTATTGAATTTTGATGTTATGTGTAACAAAATGTCCTCCTCTGTGTTCAGGTTTGTACGGAAGAGGATTAGGGTCAAGCAATAATAAAAAAATAAAACCATCTCGAGATTAAAGTTGTTAAATTTCGAGAAAAAAGTCGAGATAAAATGTTGAGAATAAACTCGTTAAATTACGAGAAAAAACTCGTTAAATTTCGAGAAAAAACTCGTTAAATTGAGAAAAAAGTCGAGATAAAATGTTGAGAATAAAGTCATTAAATTATGAGAATAAACTCATTAAATTACGAGAAAAAAGTTGTTAAATTATGAGAACAAATTCGTACTTTAACGAGTTTATTCTCAACATTTTATCTCGACTTTTTAAATGAGTTTTTTTTTATAGTTTTATATATGCTGAGTCTTTAGCATATATATATAGTCTAAAGTATTTTTGTCTAAAAACCACTAGAGAAATTATAAGCCACTTTATATAGAGTTATACAGGCATCTAGTGGTTACAACATTACACAAGTTTTTCTTTTTTACTCCCACCAGATGGCACTAATCTACCTTCAAAAAATCAGATTTTAAATTCCTTGTCTCTATTTTAACTGATTTAATTGAAAAATATATTAGAAAAAAAGTGTATTATTTTCAATGGGGAAAATAGCTAATAAAAATTCTATAAATATTCCATAGCATCATAACATTTTTGAACAAAAATATATTACATTGGTTTCCCTGAAAAAAAAACTTTCAAGCTTTCAGTCACTTTTGACCAGGAAGGAGCAAAGTGTGAAGAGGACCAGAGGGTTAAACACTTGTATCATCTCTTTTCACACTTGAGATTTTTCAGCAAAGTTTGATCATTTAGAGGCCTTAGAAATTTGGGCTTTATAGGTTTAACTTCCTCAAGAAGCATTTCAGGATTTATATTATTCCCATCTGCCCTCTAAAAACTTTTTACAAGGTTAGCAGTTTGTCGAAGCCCTCACCGTAAGTACATCCTGAGATGGTGCACTTCTTGAAGGCCATGATATTCTGAGTGAGCGTGCCGGTTTTATCGGAGAAGATGTACTCGATCTGACCCAGCTGCTCGTTCAGGGTGGTGGTTCTGGCTTTGGCTGGTGTGTCCTTCTCAGCGTAATACATCTGCAGATCCCAGTTAATGAACTTACTCTGACCCAGACGGATCACCTCCACGCTGAAGGACAAGAGGAGAACAAAAACGAATGAATGATCTGACAATCTGTGTGCTCAGCGACTGTTGTGTGTGGATGTTGGAGCATTGATATCGTACCTCACATAAAGAGAGATGGGCACCATGGTGTTGAGGATGATGATGTAGCCCCAGAAACTGAGGAAGCCTCGGTAAGATGACGTTTGGTCCAGGCCGTCGAAGAGATACCAGGCCTTAGAGCCGATGCTCTCGTACCAGTACGTGTGTCCGATGGCCAGACCAGCACACAACAACACCAACAACGCAAAGATCTACCAGGGAGAAAGAGAGAGTGATGAAAATATTAATGATAATGGATTTACTTTATAATATTTCTCTATAAATGTGCACTCTATAAATAAAAACAAATGAACAAAACATTATAAATGCAGTCTCTCTATATAAGATTAATAAATAAAGAAAACTCTAGAAATGCAGACTATAAATAAAAGTAAAGCACAAACAAATAAATAAACAATAACCTATGATAAAATAACACTAAAAATGCACTCTTTATAAATAAACTAAATAAAACTTCATGAATGCAAATATATAAAAATAAAAAAAATTAGAAACAGTCTATAAATAAAGAAAGATCAAATTCATCCAATTTCATAAATGCACTAATTATAAATAAATGATATTAAAATCTAGAAACAGTCTATAAATAAAAGTAAAAAACAAACAAAAAAGCATTAAAAAACATAAAAATAATAGATAAAATAAATATCTTATGAATGCACTAAATATAAATAAAATATATAAAATCTAAAAAAGCAGTCTATAATTAAAAATAAAAAAACAAACAAAAACTTCATGATTGCACTAATTATAAATAAAAATATAAAAATCTAGAAACAGTCTATAAATAAAAGCAAAAAAACATTTAAAAACATAATAGATAAAATAAATATAACCTTATGAATGCACTAAATATAAATAAAAGATATAAAATCTAAAAAAGCAGTCTATAATTAAAAGTAAAAAACAAAGAAAACATTAAAAAAATAAAAATATAAATAAAACCCATGAATGCACTAACTATAAATAAAAACATAGCATCTAGAAATGCAGTCTACAAATAAATAAAAAACAAACAAACAAAAAAAAGGGAAAACAAATAAAACTATGCATGCACTCTATAAATAAAACAAAAACTCAATAAAAAGTATTAATATAAAATTAATAAATAAATAAAACTATGAATGCACTCTATAAATAACAATTATAAATGCACTCTCAATAAATAAAAATAATAAATAATTTTTACAAATGCACTCTATATAAATAAAAAATAAACCTCTATAAATACACTTTTTAAATAAAATGAAAGTTGATAAATAAAACTACAAAAGCACTATAAATAAATAAAATGTAAATAAAAATAAAAATGACTTAAATTGTCAAACTGCCTAAAGGTGAGTGAATCAAATGTCACTGAACTGAACAAGTTAACTCACCGAGTAGACCATGTAGTTCATGAGAATGTCTATCCGGGTGCGTTTGAACCTGGTCTTCCCTCCGTTCCTCATGATTTTAGTGTCATTACCTGAAGAAAGAAGAGAGGCTTTTAAGAACATCAAAACACTAGTGAACCGTGAACATGAGCGCATGTCGACCTCTGACCTGCGAATATGACCAGCCCGTGGCACACGTCTGTGTTGCGGATCTTGCATCCTCTGAGCAGCATGTTGTCGAGGTCGAGCGCGTAACTCTGAGCGTCCCAGATCATCGTTCCCATAAACTTATCCAGGCGGTTGTTGGGCTCCTCGCACATAATCATCGCTGAGAGAAACACAAAGCAAATATACTGCAAATTCGGAAGCAATAACATTATCACTTGCTTAGTCTCTAAATACGGTTATTTCAAAATCCCACCACACTTGCTATGCTGCTTCGTGCAGCATTTTGTTTTCACACAGGACAGAAAAAGGATCTGATGCTGGATTAGGACACGGTTTAAGACCAACACATGAGAACACGAGAGCCCGCATTCACAATCCTGAAACTATTTGTGCACAAATCATCTGTTTTTAGTCAAAGTCTGTCAAACACTGTCAAACAGTCATTCTCATACGTACCATTAAATCCAGCCAACTGATTCTCCTCCTGAAGTAGTTCGTCTGTCACCTTGAGACCCATCTTAAACTTCAGATTCGTCTCTCTAGACAAACAAAACAACGATTAATTAACAAAACTAATAAAAGCCATTTGACAACATCTCATCCCATCCTCCTTTAAGAAACATTAAACAATGAAAAAGTGCACAGACAGACAAACCCAAGACCAGATTTATGAGTCTATTGAATGTGAAAGTCTAAACTGAAATGTACTGAACTGTACAAGACAAAGAACATGTCCATTACACAATTTCTGTTATGACTCAATGAGCAAACACATCAAATAAACTCAAACAATCACTGGATTGATGTTATAAAAAAGTCATAGAAATGTTTGTATGGTTATGGCCAGGACAACTAAATTATGACTATAAAAGGGTTGAAGGTGGAAAACTGATCTAACAATCACTGTATGGTTGTGTAATGTGATGTTTCTGTGGTGTTTCTTCTTACCCGTCAAGCTCAGCCGTCTCTACATAACACAGACTGTTGGGATTTGAACTGGACAACAACAGAATATCGGCCTACATGAGGTCAAAACACAAGTGAAAATGAGAAATGAACTTAAAAATGACCTCAGAAGAATGAATGAAGAGACTGGAGGGATGAAGAAACTGAAAAAATGTAAAATGGAGGAAATGCTAGCTTAGATTTGACATGACAGAAAATGAATACTCAAGGTATGCGTGTAATGACAATCACATGTTTAATAATTAGGATCCATATAAACAAGAAAAAGTCCTGGAATATTGCTGTGGACATTTCACTAATATTATAATACTATCAGCGTTAAAAAAAAAAGATTATTATTTATATCAATTAAATATTTTATTTTATATAATTTTATTTTATTTATAAGAGCATATTTCATTCAATATATCAGTATATAAGTGTCTTTGATTAAAAAAGTGTTATGTATAATTGTATTTACTTCAATGCATAATTTTATAATGCATTTTTTTGTATAATGCATGATTATATATTTTTTATAATTATGCATTATTGTATTTAATGCAAAACTGTATTTATTTCAATGCATAATTTTATAATGCATTTTTTTGTATAATGCATGAATTTATATATATAAATAAAATCATATATAAAAATAATGGCACATCTATATATATTTTATTTTATTTTTTAAGAGCTGTACAACAGATAAGAATCTCTAAGAATCTCTCTTAAATAAAATAAAATAAAATAAAATAAAATAAAATAAAATAAAATAAAATAAAATAAAATAAAATAAAATAAAATAAAATAAAATAAAATAAAATAAAATAAAATAAAATAAAATAAAATAAAATAAAATAAAAGAAAAGAAAATAAATAAAAAAGGGTGACGAGGGACTTACCGGGATAAAATCGTTTTTCTTTAGTCTGACCACATCACCAACTTGTAGGTGCATCCATCTGGTCTCTACAAATCTGACAAATGAGAATTTTTCTCTGAGCATTAATGCCAAAATGTTATGTTTATGTAAACGTTTCACTGACAAACATCAAGCACTTCAATAGTAGATTAAAGTTTTGTGTTCACCTGCCATTGAGCAGCACGTCACATTTTCTGTTGTTGATTTCTTTGTCCATCCTGTGTCGCGCCTTTCAACGAGAGAGACATATCAAATGACAGAAACCATTATCACGTCCCGTCAATTAATGTCTGCCTTTCAACAAACCGTGACATCACAAAACACGTGCAGGGACTCACCAGGTCGTCCACCAGGTCTTTAATGGCAGTGATGCCCAACACCAACACTAATGGGACCAGGGTGGTGTACCACGGCAGAGTGGAGATTTGAGGAATGATCTGACACATTAAAACAGATGAAATTCATATCACAAGTTTATAATATTCCTAAATTGACAACATAAAATCAAGATTGAGCCTGTTGTTTCAATTTTCCTAAAAGGGGACCAATAATGCCCCTTTCACAAGATGTAAGTCTCTGGTGTCCCCAGAATGTGTCTGTGAAGTTTCAGCTCAAAATACCCCACAGATCATTTATTATAGCTTGTCAAATTCGTCCCTATTTGTGTGTGAGCAAAAACACGCCGTTTTTGTGTGTGTCACATTAAATGCAAAGATTTCCTGAAAATAATTGCACACCTTAGAACTTTCATCAACCAATCGGATTCATGCATTCAACAGCCCTGTGGTAAAATTAGTGATAAATGTGAGGTAAACTATTAGAGTGTTTTGTTGGTCCATACCTGCAGGACAAGCAAACACAGGAAGTAGAGGTTGGCCGCCCTCTTAAATTGCTCGTACAGGTTCAGCGGCAGGAAGGTCAAGGCGTTGTATTTGTATGTCTTGATCCCATTGCCCTTAAATTAAAAGAAATTCAAGAAATTCAAAGTCTTGCAATTGGCAGGTTCTCACCCCACAAGGACTGATTGGTGAACAATCACCATTGAGACACTTAACATCAGATAAAGGTCCCAGTGGTAAAATCACTTTATAAAAAACATTTCCTGCAGAATGTAGAATAACATAAACAAAACTTTAAAGTCACCATGAAACCAAAACAGACAATTCTTGTTTTTAATGGAATATTGCAGTATTTATTTTAAAATATTTATCCGTGCACATCATTATTTTTTTTTTTAATCCTTTAAACCCTGAAGGCATTTTTGCTCTGTAGCCTTTTTTTTAGCACTTGACACCCCCTAATGGGCATTTTAAAAATAGTTCCTCCATGAAGAACATGTCGCGATCGACGCTTTGGACTCATTTTAATCGTGAGAATCTGTTGTAAATAACGATGCTCCATTTTCCACAATTGGAGCATGCTTCATGAAGTTACGAGCGAAAACGTGACATAAATGCCGCATCCATATATTATTTACATATGAGTCTTGAGGGACTTTACATACAAAAACTCGCTCAAGTTTATTCAAAGCCTGAAACAATTATGCTTCTTGCATTCTACTCCATGAGACCTTTCAAATGACATATGACACATGACTATCTGAGCTGTATGATGTTTTTGACTCATTGCAGTACACAGTAAAAAAACTGTATTTCATAAATTAGCAAATAACTCTTTTAAGGAGTTAATCAAATTGGTTCTTAGTAAAGTTCAGACCGTAAGCTTTCAAATGACACCTATTTTGTGTTTATCAAGGCAGTAGTTTTGAAAAATATGACTTTTTCGCAGCTAGGTGGCGCCTGTGAGCGGTACACCCTGTTAAGAGGGACTGCTCAGTACTCATTAAGAGTTAATGCATAAAAAAATTAGTGTCTAAGCTTTAAAATTATAACTATTTTGTGTTATTCCTGTCAGTGATTGCTTAGTAATTTGATTATGATTTTTTTTTCCACAGGGGGTGGAGTACCGCCGGAGGTACACTTCAGGTTTAAAAGGTTAATTCATGCGCCCTCACAATCTTTAATCAAAATAACTTAACATCTCTTCTCTGATGACATGTTTACTGGTGCCAGGGAGGGGCAACCTGTCAATCACAGGAGATCCACCAATAGCAAACCAAAACCATCCAATCAACACCCTATAAACAAACTCAAGCCCTACATTTGTTCTTGTTTGAGAAGCCATTTCAATCGTATATACAGTGCATCAATAAAGTATTCACAGCGCTTCACTTTTTCCATATTTTGTTATGTTACAGGATTATTCCAAAGGGGATTATTTTCCTCAAAATTCTACAAACAATACCCCATAATGACAATGTGAAAGAAGTTTGTTTGAAATCTTTGCAAATTTATTAAAAATAAATGGGGAAAAAATAAATAAATAAATAAAATAAATCACATGTTCATAAGCATTCACAGCCTTTGCCATGACATACAAAATTGAGCTCAGGTGCATCCTGTTTCCACTGATCATCCTTGAGATGTTTCTCCAACTTGATTGGAGTCCATCTGTGGTAAATTCAGTTGACTGGACATGATTTGGAAAGGCACACACCTGACTATATAAGGTCCCACAGTTAACAGTGCATGTCAGAGCACAAACCAAGCCATGAAGTCCAAGGAATTGTCTGTAGACCTCTGAGACAGGATTGCATCAAGGCACAGATCTGGCGAAGGGTACAGAAACATTTCTGCAGCATTGAAAGTCCCAATGAGCACAGTAGCCTCCATCATCCATAAATGGAAAAAGTTTGGATCCACCAGGACTCTTCCTAGAGTGAGCAATCGGGGGAGAAGGGCCTTAGTCAGGGAGGTGACCAAGAACCCGATGGTCACTCTTACAGAGCTCCAGCGTTTCTCTGTGGAGAGAGGAGAACTTTCCAGATGAACAACCATATCTGCAGCACTCCACCAATCAGGCCTGATTACTCTATGGTAGAATGGCCAGAAGGAAGCCACTCCTCAGTAAAAGTCACATGACAGCCCGCCTGGAGGACTCTCAGACCATGAGAAACAAAATTCTCTGGTCTGATGAAACAAAGATTGAACACTTTGGCCTGAATAGCAAGCCTCGGTCGGCCACGGTAGTTTTGACTTCATCCCATAAAAAAGCCAATGGCTCAGAGATACGGAATGGGATCCTTGGGATAAGCTAAATGAGATGGACGGGCAGTGGCCGGTTGGTCAATGATGGCAAAACCATCATTCACTCGGGCCATGACGCAGAGCACACACAAGGAGTCGGCATCGTCATGTCCAAAAGGGCAGCCGAAGCGTGGAAGCCCACCAGCGATCGAATCATTACTGCCCGATTCCAAACATGATTATCCAAGATCACCGTCATCAAAGCCTACGCACCCATTGAAGATGCCGACAACGTTGACAAGGACGCCTTCTACGATCAACTGCAAGAAACCCTGGATGACATCCCCCACCACGACTTGGTCCTTCTAATTGCCGATTTCAAAAAAAAAAAAAAAAAAAAAACGACTTCTTTCACGTTGTCATTATGGGGTATTGTTTGTAGAATTTTGACTAGACTTTAATCCCTTTTGGAATAAGGCTGTAACATAACAAAATGTGGAAAAAGTGATCCACTGTGAATACTTTCTGGATGCACTGTACATCACAATAGGGAAGAAAAGACGATCGCAACATCCCTTTAATGCCAACTTTAAGACTTTGTAAAGAAAAATACCATCTCATTTAACCCAAGGCTCTTTAATAAGTTTGTCAGTTGTGTAATAATGCACACTTTCTCATGAGGTTTCTGAAATATGAGGCTGGAATAGTAAAGAAACATTTGAAACCTTAAATAAAAATAAATAAATAAATAAAAATCAAAAGGTTCAACTAGCAGCACTGTTACGGATTCAAGTCTGATTCAATGTGTCTCTGCATCTCAACTTAATTTGTGTGTTTTTCTGTCACATTTTTTATTTATTTTTTACTCTTTCCCTATTTTAGTCCCATTCACTCAATATCTCAGTGTTGCCCAACCCAACTGATTTCCATACATGCAAATCAAAACACATCTAAATCTGACTGTGGATGCTCTCGTAGAGTAACATTTCAACCTCAAGACAAATCCAGACATCGCTGCTTAGATCTCATGACACGCAGCAAACCTCAGGCAATTTGACACCAAAGGACTAGTTTTTCTAGTCTAAGATAATTGTCATACCACAGAACTTAAACAAGCAACAACTCCATTCAAAGTGGAGGAGTTTAAAGAGTAAATTATGTAAGAATATGAGCATAAAATCTCACAGCTTAGACCATAATAAAGGCCAAGCCACATCTGCCCATGTGAAAGATTTTAGGGTTGTTTAACACACCATAACAGATAAGAGCACGATGACGAATTACGAACGAAATGCATGACGTGTCACTTTTTTTTTTCTCAGGTTGTTTCCTGGTGGCGTCTGATGAACCAAAATACTGTAATACTGAGAGTGACAAATTTTTTACCATTTGCAATGTTTGCTAAGTCACTATGAGTATAGCTATGAACTATGAGTATAATCAATAAGCAAGCTAAACTATGTGATGTTGTCGCTGTTGTTTTTCACATGCATTTAAAAGGTGATTCATGATTTATCCGACAAAAAAATTAAACATTTGTCAAAGAAAAACTATGCAGTTCGACATTAACATTAAACAGAGGTCCTTCCCAGAAAACTAAACATTAATCTTCATTTGAAGAAAATCAACATGCTGGTTTGTTCATGTTCACGGTAAAAGTATAGACTCACTTTCATGGTTCTGCAGTTTAAGATGAAAACATCTGCCCGCACAAAACACTCACTGTTTGTTGTCTCAACGCCGGAAAATCCAGCATGTGAGGCATTTAGTGTTAGTAAGGAGTGGGAAATCATTATCAGATGCAGGGAACACTTACAGTATTTACAGGACAATCTTTAGAGGTTAGTGTCTTGAACAAAGGCTTTTAGGGACCAAACTTTTTCTTATAAGCTTACTTTAAGCACCTTTAAGCAAACTTCTTAACCTTATACAGTACCAGTCAAAGGTTTGTAATAATTACAAAGAAAAGGCTCAGAAAGGCTACTCTTTTTTTTTTAAATCAATATACTACAACAAAACAGTTGATCATAGATGGAAAAGACCATTTATAGCAAATACAGGCAATTTACAATAGGAAATATAATTTTTTTTAAAGCTTTTTAACAGTTATCGAGGTTGAGCCAAAAATCTAGGACTAGTTCCCCAAAGATGGTTTTTCGAAATAATCAAGTCACCTGTATTTATATAGCGATTTTTACAATGCAGATTGTGTCAAAGCAGCTTTACATTGATAACTGGTATATAATTTTGGCTGCACAGCAGCTCTTAAAGAATAGTGTCAATGCAGGCAGACCAAAGCACTGTTGAATATCAAATGTCAAGTCAAATGTCAAGTGTCCCCAACTAAGCAAGCCAAAGGCGACAGCGGCAAGGAACCCAAACTCCAACAGGTGACATCAGGTGCAAAACAAGTGGTAAATAGGTGTTAAATGGAGAAAAAAACCTTGGGAGAAAATAATCTCCAATATTTAACGAACGCTTTGAAGGACAGAGGCGGTCCTAGAGGCGAAGTTGCTCAGAATGAGGAGTTCTATCATGTGGTACGAATGTTGTGGCCGCATGTGAAAATGCGAATGCGCCCCCAGTGGCCGATTTATTTTGAATTTCTCACAGGCCTCTAAGGCCATGAGTCAAACAGGCGCAGTGTGTTTAATTCCGATCGGCATCCGTTAACCTTGTCTGATAGCTGCTCAAACTTCATTGGCCGATGGCGGACATGTTTTTTGAGATACGTCAACGTCCTCATAGACCATCATGGCACCTTGGACAAAGACACTGCATGCCAATTTTCAAGTCAATCAGACTAACGGTGAAGAAGTTACAGCCATTTTCATGTTTTTTGCTGTTATAGCGCCACCAAGTGGCCAGTGACCACGTCCTTTAACACGTGACCACAGAACGAGCTCTTACATAGGTGTGCCAAGTTTGGTGAAAATATCTCATTCCGCTCACGAATTAAAGTCATTTTAGTAAAAGTGGCTCCGCCCACTTTGCACGTTTTGGCGGCCCTTAGTGACCGTGAATCGAAAATTCAACTTTTTTTAATAATTACTGACAATCAGACTCCAGAGAATCTTGCTGCACTAGTTTGGTTCCAATCAGGTCAAAAACCTAGTACTAGTTCACAAAATATTTTAAAAAATCCCAAATCCCCAGAAATTTCGCCAGAACGATGAGCAAATCCATACTTTTGACCACAGTAGCGCCCCCTTCAGGCCGATCAGGGCGAGCTTTGGTGACGTTGTAGACGGCGTGAGTTCTACCAGCACTCAAAATTTCAAGTCTCTATGACTTAAGCTTTGGTCTGACCGATCACTTTTAGGGGAGAATGCTGATCCTTGGAAATTTTAGCAATTACAATAGGGTTTCAGCGAGCGTAACGTTGAAACCCCTTATTACATTTTAACATATTCACATAGAAAGCAGTTCTTTTCAATTATAATAATATTTCACAGTATTACTGTTTTATTGTAATTTTGATCTAATAAATGCAGCCTTGGTGAGCAGAAGAGACTTCTTTCAAAAACATTAATTATTCCATTAATTTTAACACTACAGGTTTTACTTACAGAGTATCTGCTTTTCTTGATGCACAGAAAGACCTTTTTCTGAAACTCGGGTCGCTTGCAGTATTCCCTGTCATTTGCACGGATGCTCCAATTGGCCTCTGAGAGGAAAAGAAACGACAAAAAATCAGAACACGAAACAAGCACTAACAGGAGTGTTTTACACTACGCAGATCAATCTTCAAACTCACCGGCAACAGGTGCGGGTCTGGTTTCCGGTTCTGGTAGCTGGTCTATACGTTCCAGTTCATCTTCTGACTGTAACTCGTCGTCCGTCTCATCGTCACTGTAGGGCATAACCTCATCATCCGGCTCCTCCAGGGAACCTCCTCGCTGTCGAGTGCTCATCTTGAGAGTCCCACTGCAGACAGACAAAAATATTACATTAAAGGGATGAGAAATCTGTATAGTATTTTTGTGTCAATGGGGACTAGAAACCGTTTGGTTACCAACATTCATTCAAAATATCTTCTTTTGTGTTCAGCAGAACAAAGAAGTTTAAACATGTTTGAAACAACTTGAGGGTGAGTAAATGATGACAGAGTTTTAATTTTTAGGTGAACTATCCCTTTTGAACAGCTACATAAACAGCGAAGAGACCAAATAATCGATAGATTTGCGTGTCGTACAGCAACATGTCAAATTATGCCCTATAATGCCCCTTTTCACAAGATGTAATATAAGTCTCTGGAGTCCCCAGAATGTGTGTGTGAAGTTTCAGGTCAAAATCCCCCACAGATCATATATTATAGCCTGTCAAATTTGCCCCTATTTGGGTGTGAACAAAAACACGCCGTTTTTGTGTGTGTCCCTTTAAATGCAAATGAGCTGCTCACTTTCCAGAAGAGGGCGGAGCTTTAACAGCTCACGCTTCGGTTGCTCAACAACAACAAAGCTGGAGAATCTCACACAGCCAAAATGACGAAAGTTTTCATCCTTACATTGTTCAAACCGGAGTCGACACTGATGGAGAGACTCAGGAAGAAGTTACAACTTTTAGAATGAATCTGGACATTTCTGAATGGTTAGTGGATCAATTTGGAAGAAGCTCGTTGTAGTCTCTACCAGCCATTTGTTGTAGTCCTTAAAAAATGATTTCTGTAAAAGAAAATCTCTCTCTTTGCATTGAACTTTGAGCGTCATAACTTTGCAGATGTTGTTTATGATCAAACAGCAACATTACACACTAACTAAAGTTAAAAAATGGACCCCTTTAAAATAAGCTATTTCACATAACAGATATAGACCACAAGACAAAATAATAACTGACTTTACACAAATGACCCAGTTTCAAGAACGGTAGTTTAACTGCTCAGGACAAACAAGGAACTAATGAACAAAACACACAAACCGTTGTTGCTGATCCAGGAAATGACACAGTATTACAGGGATGCAAACAGGTAAAAAAGGGGAAAAAGGGTGAGAACATCGCGCATTTTTAAGTTATTTGCTTAACATGCTCATTTGTAGTTATTTTTTATTACCCTATATGTCCAAAACTGTAATTTTTCATGAAAAAAAAAAAAAAAAATTAACATTGTTGCAACATTTTACCAAAATCAACATTTGGTTAAAATGTCATGTCATAAAAGACAAAGTGCTAAGCAGGATATTTAAGACAATATTGGCTGATTAGACGGCAATACTGTTCGCCACATCTCAGACCTCAAATACATAAAATATTACCAATAATAAGCATAGTAATTTTAAAGTAAAGAGTAAAGGAAACACTGTACAGTACTTACTGAAACAACCAGCTCTTGTAAGTTTACCCTTGTAAGTTCACAATTACCCCCCAAAAAAAACACTTGCTCATTGGATCTATGCAAATCCCATTGGTGACCTATTTTGATCTCAAAAAGGAGAGTTCTCACTGAAAGGTGAGGAGATGCATCTATGAATCAAGAATCAAGGTTATTAACTTCTGAACCATTTCAGTTGTGTAAATTCAGCTATTATTTTGTCTTGTGGACTATATAAAATAGCTTATTCATGGCAGTACTACATAAAAAGCTAAATGCAATCCATATTTTTTGCAGATTCAGCAAGGTGTACATAAACTTATGATCTCAACTATACATAAAGGCTATTTTGAAAACAACAAAGAGTGAACTATGATAATATGATGATAAAATATTTAAGAGCTGAGCATAACTGAGCAAAACTATTCCATATTTCACTAGAAAAACTGCTTTTTTTTTAAAGGTTTTAATTATTTAAACGATTATTAATTATATAATATTGTTAAATAATACATTATTATTATTATTATTATTAATATTAATCGACTCTTTCGTTCTAAGTAGGATTCCTAGTTCTCCATGTGATCAGCGGCTTTTCACATGTTACCCAATCCTGCAGAAAGTCTAGTGTTCATAATGACAATGAGAATTACGAAATGAAGTACACAAAAACCAAGTAGGAAACATAGTCTGCCTTTGAAACAGAGACGCTTTACAGGACACGATGTGCTGCTGGTGAAAAAATATTTTACTGATAAACAGTACATTTGATCTGATACAATATAAAAACAAAAAAACAAACAGCTGACATTACACGCGGCTCCACCTTCGACTTACAGGAAACGCCACGCACACCACATAATCCCTGTCCATCATTCTACACCAGCAGTCACAAAACACACACAACCACATCTATACAGGCATCCATACTGACAGTAAAACACACTATATCATTTCAGGTTATTTAGTTTTGTCAGGTTGTGGGTCAGATGATGTCACTCATTTTCATAAGGCAAAATGTAATATACACAGCTCCTATAAAACAAATTTGTTTGTTCAGTTTTTAAAAAAAGTAGTAAAAGAAAGTAAAATATTTTTATATAAAGTTAACTTACTATAATATTATTTTATAATTTACATTAAAAAAAAAAAGTCACTTATTTTGACTGGTGTTACTGTGGTACATTTACATTTTTACATATTTTCAAGACATGTTTTATGCTTTCTCTGGGTATCAAAACCATGACATTTGTGTTGCCAGTTTCATGCTCTACTGTTTGAGCTCCAGAAATGCCTATAAATACACAATATAAAACACAGAATGACTTTTATGGAACAAACTCAAAGTCCACAGCGCTCACAGCAACCCATTCTGAGAGCGTTTGAGAGCGAAACAGATTTCTTGAAAGAGAACAAAATAAATTGTTGGGCAAAATAATTTCATCCATGGGGAATTATTTGGGTGGTGAAAAGCTTCTATAAGCTCTATTCGGACACGACTAGTTTGCATGGAGGACCTTAGAGAAATTTGTGGCATGCTTTGTTCAATCCCGTCCGAATCTGCCATGTGTTTTTCTCACACAACCTCAGTAAAAATTCCAGAGCAAATTACATACTGTTTTTCGGCAAAGGTGATCTATTCCCATCCAAATGT
The DNA here is from genome assembly GCF_024489055.1 of Chanodichthys erythropterus. Lineage (NCBI taxonomy): Eukaryota > Metazoa > Chordata > Actinopteri > Cypriniformes > Xenocyprididae > Chanodichthys > Chanodichthys erythropterus. The sequence continues at coordinate 32,975,413 of NC_090242.1, read as the reverse complement.
GAATGTCTGTGATTGCCGATATTGTATTATACTAACGCTTCTGCTCATGCGTTTTTTGACCAACCTGAGCTACCGTTTGTGCACCAATCTTTCACATGCTTTCATTTAATTTCAATATCGACAATATCCAACAAAAAAGTAAAATTATAAAATTAATAAATATAGCCAAACCACAGAAACTGGCCATTTTAAAGAGTTAGTTCACCCAAAAATGTAAATTTCTGTCATTTATTACTCACCCTCATGTTGTTCCACATCCGTAAGACCTTTGTTCATCTTCAGAACACAAATTAAGATATTTTTGATGAAATCCGAGAGGTTTATGACTCCATAGACAGCAATATAATCAACACTTTCAAGGTCCAGAAAGGCACTAAAGACATCGTTAAAACAGTCATGTGACTGCAGAGGTTCAACCTTAATGTTATGAAGTGATGAGAATACTTTCTGTGTGCAAAAATAACGACTTTATTCAACAATCTCTTCTCTACTGTGTCATTATCCTTACGCAGATGACACAGTAAGCACACTGAAGGCTTCCGTGTTTACGTCCGAATGCCAGCTTAGTATTGGCCAAAGCTGATCACATGATCAGCACGACGCATGCATGTGATGCTGACGCAGGAGCCGTTCTGACACAGAACCTGGAAGCGCTGAATGTAAACAATGTATGAGAATGACACAGAAGAGAGGATATTGCTGAATATTTTAACAATGTCTTTACTGCATTTCTGGACCTTGAAAGTGTTGATTATATTGCTGTCTATGGACGATTTTTAAACCTCTCGGATTTCATCAAAAATATCTTAATTTGTGTTCTGAAGATGAACGAAGGTCTTACAGGTGTGGAACGACATGAGGGTGAGTAATAAATGACAGAAATTTCAATTTTGGGAGAACTAACCCTTTGATTTCAGTGTGTCAGGTTTATTTAAACAGGTTTTTATGAATTAAATTTATATCAATAAGTAATTCATTAATAAACAATCATACATGATGCAAGCACGAAGGGCTGCACGATATATCGCTTTAGCATTGAAATAACGATGTGCGCATCCGCAATAGACACTCAATTCTGAACTAAACAATCAAGAAAGTAAACCGGATGTATAAAGCCTTGGTTAAGCCTTAGGGTCTGCATGACGTAAAAATCGGTGCCCGTCTGGCCAACACATCGTCGTCTAAAACAGAAGAGAGTAGCCAATTAAGCAAGTCTCTGCTTCTAATAAACCAGATGACTACTACTACTACTTTGTGCCTATTCAACGTAGCGACGATGCAAGCTGCCTCTAAAAACACGAACGATTTAGAAGAACAACATGGTGACTAAACGCGCTCTGTAGAGTGTTTGTCCGTTTACAGCTGCTGTAGAAACATGGCGGCGCAAAAACAACATGTAAGGGAACCCGCGGTGTATATAGAGAGAAATGGCTCAATCTAAGGAACTAAAAACATAACGGTTCATTATCTAAGGTCTTTATTTACCACTGAAGACATAGTTATGTATATTATATTGCATTTCCATCAGTAGATCCTCCCAAATTTTATACATTGCACCTTTAACAGTATTTTGGATCCACACTTTCGGTCTTAAAGTGACAACAGCCTAATATTCCTGCTGCTTTCTATTTCATGAATGTTTATCAAACAACAAAAGACAAATCACTTTTGTTATTTTACATTTGATTATTTAATTTATGTACCTGAATACTGTTAGTCTTACCTGAAATATATAAAGCACTATTTATTTCTATTATATTTATCTGTGTTTGTAATTTGTTCATTATTTTCTATGCGTATTCACTCAGCTACAAAATCATTCTAGAATGATTAATTCTTTCCAAATAGAGCTATTCAGTTCATTTTTTCATACTGCAATATATAATAGCATGCATTGATGAGTAATGCATAATAAGATCAGGAACATTGGTTTAAGAAAGTAAATAGTCAGAGGGATAACTTTAATGACTGATGAGTTTCATTTCTCAGATGCAAATGCCGCCACAATCACAGGATGATCCTCCTCTGGTCTTATGGAAACATGAGGTGTTCTCGATCCAGCTGAGCGCTCAAGCATCTCTAAAGTATCTTCAATGATACCAGCCAACTAAGGTTAATCTTTGATAAGGGATTAATTTGGAAAAATTCAGCAGTGATGAATCCCTCTTTAAATATTCATTGACTGTCCTTCTTTTCATCACATGAATGAGTGATGACCGAAGTATTGTTTAACACATTTACCAACAACAAAAATAGCAGGAAGTGCCAATAAACTGGATGTGTGAATGTAATTTTAGATAAAAATAACCCTAAAGTCTGAGTTGAACTAATAAAACAGAACTGCTATTAATACCAATGCTGAAATAAACACAAATCCCACCAGGATGCTTCCGCAAACCTGTGTAAAGAGCGTAACAGAGCACACACCCGGAAAGAGAAAGAAACACATCATGCAAAACACACACCCATGTTTATCCACGACGTGCTTTGCGTATGTGATGCAATGCCACAGTAGGTGACATTTTTAGCTATGAAAAGCTGAGGTCTGAGAGAAACAATCATTTCAAGTGGATGAATAGGAGGATTTCATTAAGGTTTTGTTTAACAAGCCACATCTTACATTGGTTTCCGCTTTGTGTTGAGCTCTAAATTTGACAAAATCCTCTTCAATAACCATTTGTGGCTGTTTCAGGTCCTGGAGATGCTATACGGAAATTAAAAGTATCTTGAGGTCACATTAAATACACATTATGTACGTAATAACATATTGAAAACAATGATTTTTACATGACATGTTGAGATTATCAGAATCACCGGATAACTGTGTCTGTTTTGCCACATTTCCAATCCTGCTCAGTTACAACAGTCTAAACAATGAATAACTCACATTATTTCAATATAGAATATGAAAAATTCTGTATCCCCGCCATTGACATAATATTCCAGCACTTCCCTGCCAAGGAAATTTTTTTCGTCAATCCATATTTTCATTGTTATACGGAAGGGGACGCTCTGAAAGAGTACAAAATCTTCTTTGATTTGCTATTACCTTCCCTTGATTCGCTAAATTGTGCACATGATTTACTAATTCATTCCCTTGATTTATAAATCGTGTGCATGATTTACTATTTCGTTCCCTCAATTTGCTAAATCATGCGCACAATTTACTAATTTGTTCTCTTGATTTGCTTTTTTAAATTTGTGCATGACTTACTATTTTGTTCCCTTGATTTGCTAAATCGTGTGCATAACTTACTTTTACGTTCCCTCAATTTGCTAAATCCTGTGCATGATTTACTATTTCATTCCCTCATTTTGCTAAATCATGCGCACGATTTAATATTTAGTAGGGCTGGATATTGACAATTTTCACGATTCGATTCGATTACTATTCACATGCTTTCGATTCCCTTCGATTACAATTTTGATTCGATATCGATTATTTTAGATGTAGTATTTCAGTTACAGTACATGGGAAATTTTCTAGAGGAAAAAAAAAATCTCTCAACTAATGCTGTAAACTACTCAGCTGGTACTACTATAATAATATTTAAGGTTAAATTAACGTATATAATTATATACAAACACAAAAATTATGTTTTTATTATAAATAAGGTTTAGAATTACATAATCATATTTCTACTCCAATTAGTTTTTTTAAAATATAAACATTTAAAATCGCGGCTGTCATGACTGATTTATTCAAACATGCATTACATATTGAAGAACATTAAAAATTATAATGAATATGTAACCGTTCATATCTATATTTATCAGAATGTTGCTCTCTAGAGTTGATTAACGAGTTTATGGTCACTGAATGTGTTTTTCTGACGTAAATGTGACGTGACATTGTTTTCAAGCTGTTTTATTGACGTCTTTCCGAGGTTGAAACACTGATTGAGCGATTACACGAGACATGATACGGATTTCAGTAAGTTGTACTGTATACTTCAGATGTTCACGCATGTTTATTTCATGCTGTAACTGTATTAAAGCGGAGGAGAGGATGATCACATGCTTCTCTTTAACTGAGGCGCTAAAGCGATCTGTCACGCCACATTAAACGACGCCAAAATGACGGTATTTATTTTTTGAATCTCACAATAAGATGGACGTCATTTGAAATCTGAGTCTTTGCTTCATATCAAAAGTAACACAGCACAAAGATTACTGCGATTTATTGGATGGGAGACGCTACATATTCTGCTCATTCATCAACTAAAAACAGACTAGACTAATCAATTCTTGGGATTTAAGAATCGATATCGGTTCGTAAAAATGAGAATCGATTAAAATCGAGAAACCAATATTTTTTTTATACCCAGCCCTCCTATTTAGTTACCTCAATTTGCTAAATCGTACACATGATTTATTATTTTTGTCATGCGAGGGGCTCCGTAGTTAATCTAGAACTTACAGATTTAGAGATGACGTGTATAACCTTTAACACTATTCATGTAGAGTAAATTAGCTGCAGCATGCACACTGTTTAACATACCTTCAGTCTGACATTACCTGAACAACACGTTAGGTGAGTGAGATGATATCCACTTACACACAATCAAGTCCTCAGCCGTCTGCCTGACTATTTATATCATCCACTTCAAAAATGTGTTTTTTTTCTGTTAACAATAGCTGATGTCAGTTGTCAATGCAGGCCAACATTTCAATGTCAAGTAGCTCTGGAATGTTTAAATAAGAGACTTTTGGCTTTAAAAAGGTATGTTTTCATATGGAAACCATCTAATATTTGTATCTATGAGTTTGTTTGTTGAGGGTTTTGCATTTTTCAGAAAAAAAAAAAATTCACCAGAGCCTTATTTCCATCCACAACTCTTTCCTTTTCCGTGAATGACACAAAACGACTATCCTGATCTCCGACACGAATGATTATACGTCATCACATACTCACAATCCTGTGATGATGAGAACAAAGATTCCCATTCAAGAGACAAAACCGCCACACACGCCCACAAAGACCTTCTGTAGGTCTGCAGTAATGTGAATATATGAGCGACCAGGTGCTTCTGGTCTCGGGAAACAGTTTTGAAAGTCTCGCCCAGGGCCGTGCTATGGTAACTCTTTCACATGGGGGATGGGCTCGGGAAATAAAGGGAAGGAGAAAACACAGAGATCCCTTTGAGATCACGATCACCTGCTGTTGTGCAAGCTGAGAGGAGAGATAAAGCAGCTTCTGCCGACATCTCACTGCCATCAGGACCGATATGAGAAAATATTTAGGCCTAAATTTTGAATTTATGCATTTGTGAATTTCCAACTCTTATCAAACACGGACCTTAAATGCCTGACATCATTGAAGATGGAAATCACATATAACATTTCCAGTCATTTGGATTATACAGCTTTTACATAGAAAACTAATAATCTCAATGTAATGTCAGTCCTCTAAAACAATGTGTTTGCATACATTAGTTAAGCAAGTGGTTAAGTAACATGATAACTTAGTAACACCCCCCCCCCCCCCCCCACCCCCCCACACACACACACACACACACACACACACACACACGCACACACACACACACATTGGATTTAAAAGGTTAAAGGGTTAGTTCACCCAAAAATGAAAAATATGTAATTAATAATTACTCATCCTCATGTTGTTCAAACCCGAAAGACCTTTGTTCATCTTCAGACCAGAAATTAAGATATTTTTTATGAAATCTGAGGTTTATGACTACATAGACAGCAATATAATCAACACTTTCAAGGTCCAAAAGGTAACAAAATACAATTTATTCTATTCTTCTGAAATTGCTACTCTAATATCAGAAGAGTTTTATATTATCGCGACAGGTAGAGATCCTTCCGTGTTAGATATAGATCCGGGTCAATAAAGACCCGAATATGTAAGAATGATTGGCGAAACAGTCATGCATTTAAGGGTTAATGTAATGAAGCGACGAGAATACTTTCTGTGCGCGAAAACAAAACAAAAATAACTTTTTATTCAACAATCTCTTCTCTTCTGTGTCATTCTCATATGTTGTTTACATCCAGTGCAGGATCTGCATCAGAATGCAGAATCATTATTATTGTTATTTTTGTTTTGTTTTTAGTGCACAAAAAGTATTCTTGTTGCTTCATAACATTAAGGTTGAACCACTGCAGTCACATGACTGTTTTAACGATGTCTTTAGTGCCTTTCTGGACCTTGAAAGTGTTGATTATATTGCTGTCTATGGAGTCATAAACCTCTCAGATTTAATCAAAAATATCTTAATTTGTGTTTTGAAGAGGAATGAAGATCTTACGGGTGTGGAACAACATGAGGGTGAGAAATTTTTATTTTTGGGTGAACTAACCCTTTAAGGTTAAGGATTAATCTATTAATTGATCGCTAATTTAAACAACAATCGATTATGAAAATTTATGTAAATTGACATCCTTAGTTTCCAACATTTTTATGCAAAAATCCCAAAATTGATATATAGCTAATGTTAGCAGATTTTATTGGGGATTTTAAAATGCAAAATGTTATTTAAATGTAATACTGACAAACATTTTTGGAGATTTTGTTCTGTATTTCAGTAAATTTTCAGTAAAATAGCTTCACTGAGGTTTTATCAAGGTGGCCTCCAATTGAAACGACTTGCCTGAAAGGGAATTTGATAAAAACCCATTCTTACATAAATATGCACACTGAATTTAATGTGACCAACAATTATTATACCAACTACTTACACAAAAATTAGTTTCAATTGAGGTTTAAGCATCACAATGGTTTCTTTGCCAACCTGCTAGAACTTATTTCTTGCAACAAACCACATTAACTGCAGAAGTTACAATAGGAAGCACACAGAAACTTAATTTAAAGACAAAAAACAAAACAAAAACATGCTGATAAACAGCAGAATATGCAAAGATCTTAGTATAGACTGTGTGTTATGAAATAGATGTGTTAATTAATGTGTGTAAATAATTGTTTAATACGCTTTCGAAAGAGCATTTCACACACCGCATGGATCTAAGAAGAGTGACTCAGCAAAAACTTTCCCAAGATGCCTTGTGCAAATCAGTTTTGCAATTCACTAGATTCAAATTCTCACCCATTTGCTTTACAAGTCAGATAATTCAAATCCTGGAGTCGTGGCCATTCATTTCTGGTGAGCGATTTGTTTGTGTCGTGTTGGAGGAAAGACGATTTTACAGAACAGAACAGAAACATGATTGAGACTCTCAAAAACCCATCAAAAACCTGAACGTGTGGTCATGTGTGTTATAATACCAAACAGACGCTGAATTCACTAAAATAAATGATAATAGATCAGTTGATCTAGAAAGAATTTGGTGAGAAATGTCTGATTGACTTTTATTAGGCACATTAAACTTTCTCAGGAGGAACATCTGAGGCTAATTTAAAACATTTACTAATCTGGAAGAAGCAATGGAAATATTTAAAAGATCTGATTTGTAAAATTTCTTTCCTAAAGCTTAAATTTCACCCTGACAGAGTGCAACACACACCACCAAAACCTCCTCACATCTTTGCATTGTGGTTCATGCATGCATGCACCAATGCATCTTACAAAACTTATTTTTTTAAAGCACATCATCCTGTCAGAATACCCATCAGCCCTTTCACTAGAGTGGCCACAAGAAAATCCAATGGAAACGTCTTGAATCAGTTCGAGCTGTTTACAACTCTCTGCTACTTTCTTAGACAAATATTAGCCCTTATTATGCACTAAACTGAATTTATACTGATGAGTGACTGTTAATGGAGAAACGCGGAGCTTCATTTGATTAAGATTAAGACAGTTGCGGTCGTTCTTTACATAACCGTCCACTAAAAAATACTTTGACAAAAGTAAAAAAAAGTAAAAATATGTGACATAAGCAACATAAGGAGGTGAGCAGAAATACAAGACATTAATAATCAATAGATAATGGAAGCATATCATCAGGGATTCGCTCTTTATATGCCATAATACTCATTTTCAGTTTCTAGTTATTCAAATTTCTACTGATTGTTGATGGCTGCTTTCACTTGTAGCAGGTACAAGACCTGAGGTTTTTAGAGGTAAAACATTATAAGCATATTTTATTGGCTAGGCCATAACATAAAAAATAGTTATCGAGTTCAGCGCTAATATCTATATTTAGTGGTCTTAAATTAGTAGATATGACTATGATTATTTACTTTCGGACATCTTTAAAGTCATCAGATCACTGCAACTTTGTAATTTTAGTCAATTAACAAGCGATACTGAAGTATTAGCTCTTTATTTGGTCAGTTCTGAGACATTTACAACGGCAATATCGATATAATATACCACGTTAAAACATTTTTGAGTGAAGAAGCATGCAAAACAAATAGCTAATTTTAGGAATTTTGCAACTCTATCATTCAGCTTGTTTCACTGTAAAAACCACAAACACAAACAAAAACCAAAAAAAACGACTGTAACAATCAACTTAAAATTTTGCGTTTTTGGTTGAGATAACTCAAATATCCAAGTTGACTAGACTTAAAATTTTAAAGCAGCACAAACACTTACTTTAAGTTAAAGCAACACATTATTATTTATTCTAATACTAAAATTTAAGTTGTGATAACTATTTGCAACAGTAATTTTTTTACAGCGATGCTTGATATTAGCGTAACATTTAAAAATCCATATCAAATTAGATATCAGACGCCCTCCGGAAAAACAGGAGAAAGATAAAAATAATAAGTAATGGCAACGTATGTATGTTTTCACATTATTTTAACTCATCATAATAATTCCAGCAATTTCAACGTTTTTTTATAAGTTGTACGAGATTAAACTCGATTTTAAATGTAATCTGAGTTGACTTGTAAAGCCAATTTGATACTTAAAAATAGGGCTGGGCGATATATCGCATGCGATTGTCACGTGCATTTCGTCAGTAAGGCCGGTTCCCTGATTACTGCTAAATCACCATCACCTGCTTTCAAATGGAGCGGCATTTAATAGACAGAGCCGTAGTTCACTGACAAGCTGCGCAATATCGCGTTCATTATCGAAGGCGATTCATCTGCGATATGAACGCGATATTGCGTGGCTTATCAGTGATCTACGGCTCTGTCTATTAAATGCCGCTCCATTTGAAAGCAGGTGATGCGGATTTAGCGGTAATCAGGGAACCGGCTTTACTGATGCGCGTGACAATCGCATGCGATATATCGTGCAGCCCTACTTAAAAAATAATGAGGCAGTAACTAAACTTTTTAAGTTGAAATAGGTGGACTTTTTTTTTTTTTTTACCGTGCATGGAACTTGATGTTATCAATCAGAAATTGACTGGAAAAATCACTAACACAACCTTTTTTTTCTTTGTGTAAATATGATCCGGAATATGCATTAAGGGTAAAATTTGATTCCATGCTGACTTTAAATAATAATAATTTTATATATATATATTTGAAGTCTTCAACGCTAAAGAACACTGTTTACCAACACTTTACAGAGGTGAACTTTTCCCACGTCTTCCTACAGAAACACAATTGAGTCATGTTACACTCCACTACATGTGTTTGGCCTCTCATACCTGCTAGAGCAGTATGGGTAACAGTATCCTCCATTAGAGAAAGACTAGAGGAGAGCAGAAACAGGAGATGTGTGAGGATGGGGGTCTTCCGGGACAGATGCCGCATGCATAAACCATGCACTTGATGTTTGAGTCACAACTAACTAAACTCTGTGTGAAGTGGTTTCAATGATGCATTTAACCTACAAATTAACTACACGGAATTCAAGAATCACACCTGATGATCTAATTTAGCGCTGCACGGGTCTAGAGTTCAGCGGCCGGGTTCTGGAAGTACAAACTTCTCCATAGGAAATTGATTTCGAACACTAACTTGCAATGCTTCATGGGATTGTAGTTCTTTCCATCACTAAAACCGTTAAGTTCACAGTCTTGTAGCTTTGTCTTTTTGCCCAATTTTCGTTTTTTTTTTTTTTGCTTCAAATCAAAGTTTGTAGTGCTGTGTATCTGATTGGCTTGGCTCACGGCTTATAACGCTTTAACAAATCAATTTTAAAAATGAGGGAAAGTGAATGTAAAATGATTAAAAATAAGGGGGCAGGAACTGTTGCACTCTATATAGGCCTTATGTAGCCTCGCCCCTTTTCAGCGCTGCACTCGTATTCTGTCTTCCGGTTTGTATTTCCACAGCATGAAGGTAAGATTTTAAGGATTTATGAATGAACCACTCATTTTAATAACTTCCCAGTCTACTGACATCTGACTTCAAACATTAATCTCATCATTTACTCACCCTCATGTTCAAAATCTGTATACATTTCTTTGTTCTTCTAAACACAAAGGAAGGTATTTTGAAAAAAGTTTGTAGCCAGGTCACTTTGGGGCACCATTGACTTCCATAGTAGGAAAAAAACTACTCTGGAAGTCAATGGTGCCCCAAAACTGTTCAGTTTAACACATTTTTCCAAATATCTTCATTTGTGTTCAACAGAACAAAGAAAATTATACAGATTTGAACAACATGAGGGTGAGTAAGTGATGACAGAATTTTCATTTTTGGGTCAACTATCCCTTTAATGCCCATGATATCACCCTGAAGGAATTTTTTGACAATAATGACTGTGTATTATTAAACAACTAATTACCAAATACACATATAAATGCACATAAATATTGATCTGAGTTTATTATCTTACAGATAGATTAGCTTAAAGCATCTGCTAGGGAAAATAGTCCATTACAACACAAAACAATCCATCAAGATGAACACACAATTAAGTTTAGAAATCATTATACAAACATATTTAAATCACAGAACGCCACAACTAACCATCATGTGTTCTATGTAAACTCTTTAAGTTAGCTAAAACTAAACAATCATTTTCAGTTGTTGATATAATATATAAACATTAACTGAAATTAAATAAAATATAAAAACTAATTTATTTTATTTCAGCTACACTTCTACGTCTCATTTTTATTTAACTTGACATACTAAAATAACTAAAACTAAAATACAAATTAATAAAAACTATTAAAAAAAAATACAAAAACAACAAAATTACTGGAAAAATAAAAACTAATTCAAAATATCAAAAACTATAATAGTATATTGCATCTTTTCTACCATATATTAATGATTTGAAACTAGATTTTACTTGATGCATGTAAAATTAGATCAAAATTATACTGTAAAAATATATACTGTAGTACGTACTTGTTATACACCATTATATGGGCTAATGTAACAATTAACTATAATTTAATGATGCTTAATTCTAATGCTAAATCTAAAATAACATTTATATATTATATAATACATTAACATTAAAGTAAGCCTATTACATGCTGTAATAATATCAGCATCATACTAGTTAATTATATATAAAATTATTGCACGATCAGCCAAATCCATGCATCTCTAGTATCATCATCATTATTTTAAGTCAACATACAGGGGGAAAAAAATCTTAATACATAGTTTGATGCCTGTGAAAACAGGTTACCTACTAATATATCTATTATTCTTACATATAAAATGACCTGCTTTTACATGTTTATCTGCTACAGCTCCAAAACTAGTACGCAATAAAGGTTCAGATTGTTATTGTAATTGAACAGAAACCGCACCCACTCAATGTTTCCAGTCCTTCTGGACACAGAATAAACCAGTTCTGTGAGTAACACAGCTCTTAACAGCAAAGAGGCACATCAATTTAACCCACATAAGAGAACAGCAATCAAGTCGAAACATGTCCAGACATTCTCAAAGGAGATTCATTCATTCATCAGAGAGAGAGAGAGAAACCCACCGCAAGCCCCCAGTGATGCTTCACACCCACCGTTCATTCAGGACCATATACTGTCTGCTGGGTTCACAACATATGAGCATTTCTCATTAATATGAATTTAGCAATGAATTTCCTCGCCTTTCCCAGACTTTTGTAATGACATTGTAGAGAGACTGCATTCATAATAAGCTATATTGAGATTTATGAATTAAGATTGTATTCACTGAACGTGAATTTTTATGGCCTGGAAATCAAAGATGGTGAAAACCCTAATTATTACACTCTAAAAAATGCTGAGTTAAAAACAAGCCAATTTGGGTTTGAAATGGACAAACCCAGCGGTTGGGTTAAATGTTTGCTCAAAGTGCTGGGCAGTTTTTTTAACTCATCTATTGTTTAAAAATTACTGTATTACTGGCTTAAAATGATCAAAATCAGACACATAATTACTAGAGGCAACAATAATAATCAAAAGGTGAACATTTATTAATAAGAAATTTAATAAATGTTTATTGTTTAATTATTAATCATTTAACTTGTTAATTTCCAACATATTTTAGATTCATTTTAAGCAAGAAATAGAGTCATTTTTAAACAATAGTTGAGTTAAATAAAATTACGGAAGAGGATTAGGGCCAAGCAATAATAAAAAAATAAAACCATCTTGAGATTAAAGTTGTTAAATTTCGAGAAAAAAAGTCGAGATAAAATGTTGAGAATAAAGTCATTAAATTAGGGGGGAAAAAGTTGTTAAATTATGAGAACAAATTTGTAATTTAGCGAATTTGTTCTCGTAATGTAACGACTTTTTTCTCATAATTTAATGACTTTATTCTCAACATTTTATCTCAACTTTTTTCTCGAAATTTAACGTCATTTTTCTCATAATTTAACAAATTTTTTCTCGTAATTTAATGACTTTATTCTCAACATTTTCTCTCGACTTTTTTCTCGTAATTTAACGAGTTTATTCTCGAAATTTAACAACTTTAATCTCGAGATGTTTTTTTTATTATTGCTTCGCCCTAATCCTCTTCCGTATAAAACTACCCAGCAGGTTGGGCAAACATTTAACCCAACCACTGGGTAAAAACAACTCAGTCTCTGGGTTTGTCCATTTTCAACCCAACTTGGGTTGTTTTTAACCCAGCATTTTTATAGTGTATAATAATCAGCAAACTACTCTGTAAAAAAAGAATTATTGGTTTAACTTAAAAAAGTAAGTAAGTTTCCTGGTTGCCTTAAAATTTTGAGTTCATTTAAAATTTGAATTAATACAATGAAGGCGATTGGTTTAATCGACAGAAACTCGAAATATTATGTTGTTATCTGAACCAGATTAATTATTGAAGTTAATTTGACAAATAAAAAATGTTGTGATAACAAATAATGAAAATAATGTTTTGCAGTGCAGTTATATTACCGCAAACTGTAACAATTTCACATGCACCATTTTTTTATATGATAAAGTCAATTTGGGCTCATTATTATGTTTTAAATGACACTAATGTACCAATTTCAGTTGTGCTCTAGTCTAGGGGTAAACCGATTATCGGCGCCTATATTAAGCATTTTTATGGTTATCGGTATCGGTCATTTTCAAAACCGTTTTGCCACTAAAATAATTAAATAATACGTTATTTGGGTCTGATGCAGCCACCTCTGACAGAAATCATTATCATTATGACAGAAATCATAATATATATCGGTTCAAAATATCGGTTATCGGTCTACTTAATCCATAATAAATCAATATCGGCCCTGAAAACATATATCAGTCGAATCTACACGATGATACCTGCTCATCTGACTTGACACCTGACGGAAAGATTGACTCACAGAAACACATGAAATTAAATCTTCTACCATGAAAGACAGACCTTTCGAGAAAAACAAGAGATCTGATTTCTGACTACAGGACAGTTTGGGGTGTTATTACTCCCAGAGGCTGAAATTCACTTCATATTCTTTACATTTGGGGTCCAAAAGAGCCCAACACAAACAAAACTAAGTGGGCGCCTTTTAGGTTTATATTTAAATGTGTACAATAAACATGTAAAAATGAATTGCTTTCACACTTAGACCAAACATGTGTGTACAAGTATGTTTGATAAGTGCATAATCGATGGAGCAATCACAGTAAATTGTAAACAAACTGTACTTTTAGCGCACAAATGTCACACAAAATCCGACATTTTGTTTATAATCATTCTCATATGCAGAAGAAAAATATTGTCAACCTATACTTCACTCCTTCATATGATGCCAATGCTGACCTCGAACAAATAAAGAAACTTTACCGCAACTACAGCCAAAAGTCTTCCTTAATAAACCCAAGAATCATCGAAGACACTTTAAACACGTGCTCTACCGATAAATCTTTACAAACACGCATATGAGGATGCGTTTCTCTGCTGTTGTGCATCCAAACACACAGGTAGAGGAACTCAGGTGTGACACACCTTCAACAACACCGTTCACAAGAACACAAAGCCCTTAAAGCGTGTTTAAACACTCAAACATCATGACTTACCGATCTCAAATGGACTTGTGTGGATCCTCTGAAGGTGTTTGGTGTTTTATTGCTCCATGTTCGCTCCGTGTCAGTGTGGAAGAGCTCTTCTGTGTGTGTGTCCTCAATCAAACTGGAAAAACAGGTCGGGCGAGGAGAAGCTTTACTCCTACAGACCCATTATACACACACTGGGATGGAGGCTTTCTTTCTTTTCTTTTTTTTTTTCTTCCTTTCCTTTTTGAACCGACACACTCCAAGACTGCAACTCATTCCTCAGCGATCACGTGATCGCGCAGGTAAGAAAGGTGTGACTCATTTTACAGTCAAATTATGCGGGGAAATTTTTCCCTCTTGCTGTTTTTATGTCTGTGTCCTGATATCGATATAGAGGGGGTTTACATAAATAATAGAATCATTTCAATGCCTAAGCATTTTTTTTTTTTAAATACAACATAATTATTTTAATAATATAATTTCTTAGTTCATTTTTACTCAACTTTGGGTGGGTGTAAAACCTGAATAGATAAAATTTTATGTAAATGTAAAATGAGGCTGTTTTGGTCTACATACACTTATACATATGAAAAATAAAGTTCTAATCAGTTTTTTAAATGTCTTTTCTCAACTTTAGGAGTGTGTAAAAAATTGAGTAAATGTAAATATAAATTTAAAATTAGGCTTTTTCGATCTAAATACTCTTGAATTCTGAATACTGGTTAAGTATCGCCCTCTACTGAGAGAAAAGGGTATTTATTTTAGTCCTGATGGATTAGCGGTCAATTATGATGGGTCTAAATAATCTTTCAAGTCAATGGTTATTAATATTTCTCAGGCCTGGTTTCACAGTCAGGGCTTAGATTAATCCAGGATTAGGCCTTAAATTCAATTAAAGTAGCTAAACATGCCTTAGAAAAAAAACATGGTGTATCTTGAGACAAAACAATGACACTGACATATTTTAAAGGGTTAGTTCACCCAAAAATTAAAATTCTGTCATTTATTACTCACCCTCATGTCATTCTACACCCGTAAGACCTTCATTAATCTTCGGAACGCAAATTGAGATATTTTTGTTGAAATCTGATGGCTCAGTGAGGCCCGCATAACCAGCAATGACATTTCCTCTCTCAAGATCCATTAATGTACTAAAAACATATTTAAATCAGTTCATGTGAGTACAGTGGTTCAATAGTAATATTATAAAGCGACAAGAATATTTTTGGTGCACCAAAGAAAACAAAATAACGAAAACAAAATAACGGCGATTTTCAAAACACTGCTTCAGGAAGCTTCGGAGTGTTATAATTCAGCATAATGAATCAGCGTGTTGAATCAGCGGTTCGGAGCGCCAAAGTCATGTGATTTCAGCAGTTTGGTGGTTTGACATGCGATCCGAATCATGATTCGATACACTAATTCATAACGCTCCGAAGGTTCCTGAAGCAGTGTTTTGAAATCAGCCATAAGTTGTTATTTTGTTTTTTCTGGTGAACCAAAAATATTCTCGTCATTTTATAATATTAATATTGAACCACTGTACTCACATGAACTGATTTAAATATGTTTTTAGTACAGTAATGGATCTTGAGAGAGGAAATGTCATTGCTGGCTATGCAGGCCTCACTGAGCCATCGGATTTCAACAAAAATATCTTAATTTGTGTTCTGAAGATGAACAAAGGTCATACAGGTGTGGAACGGCATGAGGGTGAGTAATAAATGACATTATTTTCATTTTTGGGTGAACTAACCCTTTAAGATGTCAGTGCAGTTGTTTTCAGTTAAGACAGCTCAAACTTTAGTCTGGGACTAGGCTTAAAATGTGTCTGTGAAACCGATGTAAACCACAGATGAAACACAACCATTGACTATCACGTGACACCTGTTACTTTTCTCAACGCTGCTCTGACTGATTCCATCAGGTGTGACAGGATAATAACAATTTATAACATCTTTTAGATATTTTAATATTTTGAGTTAATATATCTAAACGATTCTACTTTTTAGTGTACAAATGTCTGCAATAAGACAAAGAAAACGTCTTGAGGTACTGTGAAGGATTCTGCTTTCTGAGCCATCGAAACCGCGCGCCCTCTGGAGGACGAAACCGGTTAGTTAGGGACGATGTTTTTTTAACCTCACTTTATCTTTTTTTTTTTTTTTTTTTTTTTTAATGAATTTGAATCTTTACGGTGTTTAAAGTGTATATAAAATTCCAATATAAAAAAACAAGTAGGAAACATTCAAAATTAGATGACTGTGCAACAGCATTTCTAATATTTTGGATATAATGCTTGTTTCTGTACTCCTCAAAGAAGATTTTGGAGCTTTGCCTAATCTTAAATCAAGTCTTTAGTTTTTGTGATCACATTTGCTGTAGTCTTTGAGTGTATTGCATAAATACTGCAAGAACAATATTAGGTAAAGCTTTAGATTGATTGTTCAGGATGGGCAGGGGTCATTGAAAGATTATTATTGATTAACATCCATTTATTCAAGAGAAATATGAAGTCAACAAGTTGAGAAAAAAAAATCACCAAGAGCTAAAAAGATGCATTTTAAAAATGCAGATAGGCTCTTTTTCTATTATTAAAGGGAACCTATAATGCCCCTTTTACAAGATATAAGTCTCTGGTGTCCCCAGAATGTGTCTGTGAAGTTTCAGCTCAAAATACCCCACAGATCATTTATTAGGCTATAGCTTGCCAAACTTGCCCTAATGTGGGTGTGAGCAAAAACACACCGTTTTTGTGTGTGTCCCTTTAAATCCAAATGAGCTGCAGCTTTTCAGAAGTGGGCGGAGCTTTAACAGCTCAACAACAACAAAGCTGGAGAATCTCACGCAGACAAAATGAGGATTGTCTGTAACGGTGTTCATTGTTCAAACCGGAGTCGACACTGATGGAGAGACTCAGGAAGAAGTTACAACTTTTAGAATGAAACGGACGTTTCTGAATGGTTAGTGGATACATTTGGAAGAAGCTTGTTGTAGTCTCTACCAGCCGTTTGTTTTCGTCCTTAAAAAGTGATTTCTGTTAAAGAAAATATCTCTCTTTGCATTGAACTTTGAGCGTCATAACTTTACAGATGTTTATGCTAAAACAGCAACATTACACACTAATTAAAGTTAAAAAATGGAGATCATAATCAAGGACCCTTTTAACAAATCACGTTTTTTTATGAATTAACAATTCATAGTTTTATGTTATTGAGTTAAATGGATAGCCTAATATAAATAAAAATGTCTATTGATGTGTATAACCTGCCTAATCATCTGAAAAAATATGCATTTTAATACCATTATTATTAGTATTATTAACAATCATTTAAGAATAACAATGCTAAGTTACAAACTGAAATATTTATACATCATTTCATTTTTCTCCAGGTCATAAATCATCACTCTTTAATGAATAATCAACCTCCTTCCATTGTTTCAGATATACAAAAATATTACAGAAGACATCCAAGAACTGCACTAGCCAGAAATGAAAAACAATACATAATAAATGAGACACATGGGTTATGTAGTTTTTTTTATTTTATTTTTGTGTTAATACAATAAATATACAAAACTCAAACTACTGAACATGCGACTAAAGGAGCGAGACAGGAGTGCATTTGTACAGTACAATGAAATTCAGGACGACAGGCCACCGTTCCTTTAGTTATACAAAATATACAAACATCCCTCGAGTCTGTTTTAAATAATGTCAGAGTAGTAGTAGTACAACCAGTGATGGATTTTCTTCAATTCATTTCTCACGTATCAGTGTTTCAACTAAGTTAGCTAACATCACTAATTTAAAAAAGACAGCTTAAAGCCACGATCCATTGTATCACACACAAGAGGTCACGTCAGTATCTGTCGTCTCGCGCTCCCAACAGATTCTTGTGTTTTTTTTTTTTTCCGGTTTTAAATGAAAGCATTTCAAAAACAAAATAGAGGAACATTCAGGTGCCATTTGTTGAAATTTATTTATAAAAGGAAGAACGACTTGCTGTAACTCACACACACTCAGAGAACCGTACAAGAATGAAAATAATATGACACTCCATAAGATTTTAAATAAAATAAGGAATAGTGCTGTCAAAAGTACCGACCGCGATAACAAGTCGATACTGAAAATTGACGGTTTGAGTGCTGTTGTTGAGCTGATTCGTAAACACCTCTGATTGGCCTTTGTATTCACGCGCTCATCAAGTATATCTGTGATTGGCTACAATTATCAACGCGCGGGAGCGTTTGAATTTGAAAGCGTTAAGAAAGCGGGATCGTTTGAATTTGAAAGCAGTAACGGTCCGCTGAGAGACGCTTGCTTTCAAGCGCTCCGTGAAGAGCGCCACTGATGACTATTTACAACATATGTGAAGCGTTGATCATTGTAGCCAATCACAGACATACCAGATGAGCGCGTGAACAAAATGGCCAATCAGAGGCGTTTATGAATCAGCTCAACAGCGCTCAAACCGTCATATTTTTTAAAGGATTAGTTAATTTTTAAATAAACTTTTCCTGATTATTTACTCACCCCCATGTCGTCCAAGATGTTCATGTCTTTATTTCGTCAGTAGAAAATAAATTAAGGATTTTGAGGAAAACACTGCAGGATTATTCTCCATATAGTGGACTTCAATGGACTACAAACGGTTGAAGATCAAAATTACAGTGCAGCTTCAAAGAGCTTTAAACGATACCAAATGAGAAATAAGAGTCTTATCTAGCAAAATGATCGGTCATTTTCTAAAAAAATAAAACTATATGCTTTATAAACACAAAATATCGCCTTGAATGTGCTTCTGGTTTCCGCATTCTTCAAAAAGCTTACGCTGTATGTCCTACACCTTCCCTTTCTACTTACGGGAAAAAACAAAACTGGTGCCGCATTCGTTCCGTAAGTAGAATAGGGAAGGCGTAGGACATACAACGTAAGCTTTTTGAAGAATGCGGAAACCGGAAGTACGTTCAAGGCAATATTGTGTGTTTATAGAGCATATACATTTGTATTTTTTTCTAAAATGTCCGATCGTTTTGCTAGATAAGACCCTTATTTCTTGTCTGGTATCATTTAAAGCCCTTTGAAGCTGCACTGAAACTGTAATTTTGACCTTCAACCATTTGGAGGCCATTGAAATCCACTATAAGGAGAACAATCCTGGAATGTTTTCATCAAAAACCTAAATTTCTTTTTGACTGATGAAAAAAGAGATTAATATCTTGGATGACATGGGGGTGAGTAAATTATCAGGAAAAGTTTATTTAAAAGTGGACTAATCCTTTAAAATTGACAACACTAATAAGGAACATATTGAAATAAAAGGAATAGCTCACCTAAGAATCATTTTTGTTGGACTATTCCTTTAAAGCAAAATGTGTCGGACTTCAAACCAAAGCTGATGCAAACTCAATACTGATGAACACAGTTTGTTCTCACACACATACACACACACATAGAGAGTGTTGCTGAAAGGTTAAGATCAAGATCAATTTGCATCTTGATACATATCCCATAATCGCAAAACTTGGCTGTCTCTTGGCGACAGTAACCAAGGCTACAAGGTTCTCTGCTCCAGTCAATAAAAAAAAAGAGGAAAACAAACTACACAGACAATGATTCAGAACACGATTAAGGATCCAACCTCAGGACGGCCCAGCACGGCACAGTCTTACACACATCCGCAGGATAAATTAGACTTGTCGTTAGCGATATGCGGTTTTGGGGCGTGATGCAAAGATTTTAATTGTGATTTTAAAAGTGTTTTCCAGTTTAGACTGGGAGAGATGATGATCCACGGCCCGGCAAGCTTCCCATGCATGTGCAGGAACGTATCCTGAGTGGTTCACGCTTTTAAGAATTAGTTTCCATTCCAAAACAACTCTATTAGAAAGACAAAAGAAACCAGAAAGCCTCAGAATCATTCATATGTTTAAAATCAGTCAATACTTTATGTCATCATACAGGTTTGTATATATATATATTTATATATTTACAGGTGAAGAGACCCTCTGAGTTGCGTGTGGAGCGTTTACGGTCACATCTGATGGGCGTCTTCGTGTACTGATGGCTCATTTGCAGGATAGTTGGGTGAATCTCGCTAAGAAAAGGTCATATTATACCCCAAAATCCAATTTCGATAATGCGAAGAAATGGATTTAAATGCTTAATTGTCACCAAAATGGAGTGAATTTTGAATTTGAGATTAAATGTGACCTGGACTTGTGTAACTGTGTGAGATCGCTCATCTTACGAGTGTTTGTTTAAGCGGAGATGATCGGTAAGACAGACCTGTGAGGGCATAACCATTCTATTTTCCTTGGATCCCATAAAAGGACATTTGATGACATCACTTCCTGTTGTTTAACAAGGACAAACACCCAACAGTGATGTGAACATATAAAGTGACTCTTTAGGCTGTTTAACACACACAGGCGCTCCACACACACACTCCAACTAAAGAACAGGTCAGCACACCTGCCGATTGACAGGAGGGGAGGAGCTGTGGGCGGGGTCTCAGTCAGTCACAGGAGTGCATTAAGTCAATGAGAGTGGGTGTGGTCTTGAACAGCCAGTCAGCGCTGACGAATGGCTGTAAGGACATTAGGAGGAATGAGGAGGGTGGGGTCGGAGTAGCGTGGGTGGACTTGAAGTTCTCTGAACCTATCAGATCTGCTCTTTGAAGGCTCCCCGGGCAGCAGTGGAGGCGGCGTTAGCGGCGGCGGTCTGCACCGTCTTGTTGGCCATGACGCCGGTGGCGAACTCCTGCTGCGCCTTCTCGAAACTGGCGCCGGTGGTTCGGTACAGCGCATGGACCTGCAAATAAACACACAGATGTTTGATTCTACTGGAAATAACATCTATATACTTATAATATTTATACAGTTGTATCTATATTTATACTTGAAACAACTAACCTGGCTAAAAATGAAGAGAAATGAAGGACTGAACTGGAAAACCAATTACAACTCCTACAATTTGACTGATTTTCACTTTGGTTATGGTTGTGTTATTATTCTATTTATTAAAATTTTGAATTAGATTTTATTTTTATACGTGCAGTTTTCATTTTAATTTGCATTTTATTTTTAACATTTTGAATTAGATTTTATTTATTATTTTCAGTTTTCATTTTAATTTTACATTTTGAATTTTTATATTTTCAGCTTTTATTTTTATCTTTATTTTATTTATTCATTTTATTTCAATTTAGTTTAGTTTTAGTGATTTTATATTGGTTTAATTTGCATTTTATTTTAACATTTTAAATTAGCTTTTATTAATTATTGTCAGTTTTCATTTTGATTTAACATTTTGAATTAGTTTTTTTTATATTTTCAGCTTTTATTTTTATATCTTCATTTTATTTATTCATTTTATTTCAATTTAGTTTTAGTGATTTTATATTGGTTTAATTTGCATTTTATTTTAACATTTTAAATTAGATTTTATTAATTATTGTCAGTTTTCATTTTGATTTAACATTTTGAATTAGTTTTTTTTATATTTTCAGGTTTTATTTTAATATGTTTAGTTTTCATTTTAATTAGCATTTTAATTTAACATTTTTAATGTTTTATATATATGTATGTATATATATATATAAAATTTCAACATTTTGAATTAGCTATTATTCATTATTTTCAGTTTTCATTTTGATTTAACATTTTGAATTTGTTTTTTGTTTGTTTTTTATATTTTCAGCTTTTATTTTTATATATTAATTTTATTTATTCATTCATTTTTATCTCCATTTAGTTTAGTTTTAGAGATTTTATATTGGTTTAATTTCTATTTAACTAACATTCTGAATTAGTTTTTATTTTTATACGTTTAGTTTTCATTTTAATTTAACATTTTTAATGTTTTATTATTATATATTCAGCTTTTATTTTTATATATCTTCATTTTATTTACATTTAGTTTAAGTTTGTGATTTTATATTGTATATTACATTGTATTGTATATATATTGTATTGTATTTTATATTGTATATTTTTTATTTAAATTCAACTTATTTAATTTAATTTCAGTCTCACTTTTATTACTTAAACTTACACAAATTAAACTAAAATAATATAAAATAAGTTGAAGTATAAATTTAGTGAACAATAACAACACTGTTATGGCAAATGTCCAAGCAGGTGCATTTGAGGTGAAGCAAATATGTTTATATGACATGAATTTTGTGTTTAAGGTGGATCACCTTTTTAAACATGATGAGAGACATGACAGCTGACGCGGTGAAGAGGGCAGCGATCAGGATCATGATGATGCCGACGGGAATACTCGTGTTCAGCCCGGTCAGTGCAGAGATCCAGCCACTAAACACACACACACACACACACACACACACACACACACACACACACACACACACACACACACACACACACACACACACACACAATCAGTCATTATATCACATAGTCTATGATGAAACAATGTAAAGAAAGTGTCTGAAATTAACATTTTTTTCGTAACAGTCAACATTTGCCCATTTTAAAAAGCATTTTTCCCATTTATGGGGGAATATTTTTTTTTTTTCTTCATTAAAATCGGCATGTCATCCATTTATGTCACACATGTCATCTGAACAAACTAAATGACAAATTATCAAGTGAAGAATTATGACCAAGTATAAATTCAAGTGCATCTGTAAACAATCCATTTTTAATAATGATTCAGTCACTATGTTTGAAGAAACGGCTCTATACGGTCTGTGGTCACAGTAGGTTTTCATGTATTCACTGTTAGAAGTTTTAAAATTGTTAATTTTGGGGGTTTAGAAAGCATTTTAAAAATAGACTGGAATCTATTTGCAGTCTAATGTGTTTTCTCACCTGGCTCCCCAGCCTGTAATGCCAATGGCTTGCAGCACATGGACACCAAACTGGCAGATATAGACGAAGAAGAACACAAAGAACCTAAAAGAGCTGTCACTCCTTCAGAGGGAGAAAGAGAAAACGGTTACAATCTGAATTCTCCATAAAAGGTACAGTGTGTGTGTGTGTTTGTGTACCTGAATGCTCCATACAGGGGTCTGTACCAGCAGACAAATGAACAGGGTGTAAACAGCATAAACCAGAGCATAGCCAGACCAAAATCCACTCCCCTCGACGCATCCACACAGAACCACGACAAACAGCCGAATATATTTGCAAACAGCGTCCCCGTGTGGACTGGAAGAGAGTAACATGAGAGAAGAGACCATGAATGAAACATCACCCATAGTTTAGGGGGAAAAAAACTCACTATAAAGCTTTTTTTTTTTTCTTTTTTTAAACTGATTAAAACTGACTAAATTAATTAAAAAAAAAAAATTCTAAAAACATAATGACTGTTTAGCAAACTTAAACAATGTTTAAAATAAAATAAACTAGAGTGAAAAAAATTAAAGTGTTCACCCAAAAATGAAAATTTTGTCATTTATTACTCACCCTCATGCCCGTAAGAGATTTGTTCATCATGAAAACACAAATTAAGATATTTTTGATGACATCTGATATATTTCTGTCCCTCCATAATCAGCCTTCACAAATGAGGGGAGTGGAAGCCTAAATTCAATCTGTTTATCATATAAAGTGATTGAGTCTCTTCAGAAAATTTGGACTAAACTGCTTGATGGATTAGTTTTACGCTCTCTTTATGAGTTTGATAGTGCTCCGTGGCTAAAGCTAACATTACACACTGTTGGAGAGATTTATAAAGAATGAAGTTGTGTTTATGAATTATACAGACTGCAAGTGTTTAAAAATGAAAATAACGACAGTTTTGTCTCCGTGAATACAGTAAGAAACGATGGTAACTTTAACCACATTTAACAGTACATTACCAACATGCTAATAAAACATTTAGAAAGACAATTCACAAATATCACTAAAAATATCATGATATCATGGATCATGTCAGTTATTATCGCTCCATCTGCCATTTTTCGCTATTGTTCTTGCTTGCTTACCTAGTCTGATGATTCAGCTGTGCACAGATCCAGATGTCCTGCCCTTGAACATGGGCTGGCATATGCAAATATTGGGGTCGTACATATTAATGACCCCGACTGTTACGTAACAGTCTGTGTTATGTTGAGATTCGCCTGTTCTTCGGAGTTCTTTTAAACAAATGAGATTTATATAAGAAGGAGGAAGCAATGGAGTTTGAGACTCACTGTATGTCATTTCCATGTACTGAACTCTTGTTATTCAACTATGCCAAGATAAATTCAATTTTTAATTCTAAGGCACCTTTAATTTGTGTTCTGAAGATGAACGAAGGTCTTACAGGTGTGGAACAACATGAGGCTGAGTAATTAATGACATTATTTTCAT
The DNA here is from genome assembly GCF_024489055.1 of Chanodichthys erythropterus. Lineage (NCBI taxonomy): Eukaryota > Metazoa > Chordata > Actinopteri > Cypriniformes > Xenocyprididae > Chanodichthys > Chanodichthys erythropterus. Next base: position 32,950,804 of record NC_090242.1, on the reverse strand, counting down.
TTTTGGGTGAACTAACCCTTTAACTGCTCATTTATAATTTTTATGAATGTTTTATCCAAGAACCTGTTAATAATTCAAGTGGTCTAAACACCCACCATCTCTGTTATATTAACAGACTCATTTCCAAACCTCTTCAGAGTCACTCAGAAGGTGCTCCATTAATAGTCAAGCTCAACACCAGACTGTTCAATCATTTATATAATCTAAAGCAGAGCAACAGTGTATTCACCACCCATCATTCACAGGGAATCCTCCTGCTGGAATCAAATTGCACATCTAAGCATTTTCCACCAATACCATTTGTTTAGTTTTTTTTGTGAACAAGAAGAAGCATAACCTTCAGAAAATATTGACTGTAAACCTCAGGCGGGGGTCAAACTAAACATTTATATAAACTATTTTATTTTGTATTTCTTTTGTATGAGGTTTGCAAATAAAAAAAATTGTATGGGATTATTGGTAAAGAACATAATGGGGAGCTCAAGTTGCACCCTATTCATGGAAAATGCTTTCAGTCTCAGAGTCAACTGCAGTTTTGGTGTGGAATTTGGCAGTGTCATACCAGAGAGAGAAAATACCTTACGGTTCTTTCACCACATTTACTGCACAAATAACTCCGGTCCCTCTCTGTCTCTGCCCAATTCCCTCCCAAATTCCTACACAACAAGGTCAGGCGAAACTTAAAGTCTAGTCTGATGATACCAGTCACATGATACCTTAAATCACATGATGCATGGTGGCTCCGCCCCTCCCTTGCTTGTCCAATACCATGTGACTGATCTCCTCCAGTATGAAACTCATCAAATAGAAGTCAGATTCTCTGGGCGGCACAAACAGTCCTGAAGTCTATTCAGTTCATTTAATTTCCCAGAAGTCTTAACACTATTATTACATATACCAAAAACCTTCCCAAACAGACACGGATAAAACTCATCAGCACAATCATGTGAGTAAACACTAATGCACACCCTCTGTATTAACAGCCAGTTAAAAGATTAGTTCACTTCAGAATTCAAATTTCCTGGTAATTTTCTGTTTCTGTTGTCCGGCCTTCATAGGCATAATGTTTGGTTTCAGTTTGGCAGCTTTTTTTGGACTGCTGGCATTATGGGATTGGTCGAGGGACACTCACACATCCAGAGATAGTACATGATCTTAACGGTTTTCTGGAACTCCACAGGTATGTCCACCGATATGTCATGATAGAAACACGGACCCACCGGAAACTTCTCTGGAAGAGGAGGCCAGTTGTTTTTCCTGCCTTAGAAACGGGAACCAAACAGGAAAAAAAGAATTAAAAATAGAAAGAAAGAGGAGGATGATGCAACATGAGCACAATGAAGAAAGGTGGTTAACTGGGGTACAACTGCAACAGAATGATAATGTAACTTGTAACTCATGGCGACTTTTGGTTAGAATAAGCCGCAAAATTGTAGTTTGGTTCTCTTGGTTCTTTAGTTCTGAACCAAAAAGAAACGATAAATTTAGTCCTGGTTAGCTTAGCATTCACACTGCCAGTTTAAGACTGAATCTAAAGATTAAAAAAAAAAAAAAAAAAAAAAAAAAAATCACCAGATATCCTTGAGTTTTCTGTCCTTATTAGTGTTTGCATCGTGACAACACATCCTGTTTTAGGTTCGTTTAGATGTCTTTGTTCCATGCTACATTATTATTTTAGTCGAACTGCACCAGATTTAGTTAGGAAGTGGATCGAGACGCACCTTTTTTAAGGGTCTCGGTCCGCTTGTTTGGTGCACACCAGGGTTCAGATGGCAGTGTTTACACTTATTCAAATGAACCGCATTAAAAAAGCAAATGCACCAGAGTTCGTTTTACCCGAACCAAACCTGAACACATCCTCAATCAGATTTTATGCTGAATTGTGGATATATAAATCTAACCTGCCCCATATGTTGTGTAAAAATAACTGTGCTGGCAAAGCTGAATTTGCAGCTGATTTGCTGCTCAAGAAACTTATTTTTGTGGAAACTTTACGGATTCTTTGAAGAATATAAAGTTCAAAAGAATAGCATTAATTTGAAACAAATCTTTTGTAATATTATAAATGTCTTTACTGTCACTTTTGATCAATTGAAGACAAAAACTTCAAACTTGTGAACAGTAGCGTGTGCGCTTGAGAGCGCTTCAGTTCATTCGCTATATGTGTTATGATGATACAGAATATCTATGGAACTGCTACAACCAAGTTTTCCCGCGGAATTGGGCTACTTTAACACTTTTGCCGCGTGCTGTTTTTCATGTCCACGGGTTGAAGTGACCCAAAATAACATGATATTTAGCACCTGCGAATTTTACGCAGATTTTACCCCCCAAAACGCGATTGAGATAGTTTTGGGCTATTTTAGAGAAGCAATTGACCATTCACAAAGACCTGCCTCCTTTAGTTACTGTTACTATGTCCGACAAGCCATGCCCCTCTCACGCCACAAATCAAGTTCTTACACAGTAAAAAATACACGGAGCAAAGAGGACACTGAAAACGTATCGACAGACAAGACAGAGCAGGTTACTTTTGAAATGAAACAAAGTCTCAAACCTCAAATTTTGTAATTTTTAAAGAAATTTAAACAATAAATACCGTTTTGTGGCTCTTTAATGTGTCAGGACAGATCGCTGTAGTGCCTCAGTTCAAGCGGCTCATGAACCGATCATCTCTTCTTACTAGTTCATTTATATCATCAAATAACATGAATGAACCACATTTTAACCACTGAAAGACATCAGTACACATAATTTTTCAAGTTCAAATCCACCAACATTGATATAACTCCCCTGACGGCTCTGTCGGACAAAATGGCGGATTCGGCATTATGATTGGTTAGATCGCCTGTCAATCAAACTCCAGGCGAAGGGACAATTTGGCGGGTTTTGTTGTGAAAACCTGGCAACCCTGGTTACTACATTCTAATAGAAGCTGGGTTGTTTTTTTCCACCCAGTTGCTGGGTTGAGCCTGTTGGGTTATTTTTCCCATGGTTGGGTAGTTTTTGTGTAACTCAGCTGCTGGGTTAGATGCTGGTCAATCTCACTGACAGTTAAACAATACACCCCTCCTCCACGCGCTCTGCGATGCAACAACCCAGCAGTGGCTTAAGGCCCCGATATACTTCAAGCGAAGTTCTTTTTCGTTCTTCGTTTAGGGGTAAAACGAAGTTCGAAATACGTGAGCCGTACTGTAGTTGAACATCTGACGCCACCCACACTGCTGAGAGTGACGGTTAGAGGACCAGCCGAAGCGAACTTATCCAGAAAGTTCGCTTTGGCAAGCTGTTTCGAACTTCCAAAACAAACTCCAATTGAGTTTCGTTTCGGCCTGATTTTGTTCGAAATGATGTCACATCAGTTCGTTCTTCAATTTCGTTTTAAGTATGTCGGGGCATTTAGTTTACTACAGCAACCCAGCTGATAGGTTACACAGAGCGCAGGGGTTTTGCATCCTCGTCAAGAGAGAGCAGATCTCAATGCCACCGAATTGGTACTTTACTTCGTTAAAAAGTGTTTATATACATTTTATTTTGTCTGTAAAGTCTTTACAGTGTTGTAAATCATTTTATTTAATGCAGTATACAGAGATGAGATGTCAGTCAGCATATCTCGCATAAATAAACTGATTTTTATTCATTATAATACTGAATATTAATTTGGATGTTAAAATATGTTTTTAGAACTCTGTACTGGAATATATGTGAAAAACAGAAGGAAACTAATCGAAGCAGAGAGGAAAGAGAAATTTTTTGGCTGTGGCGAGTTTTGGACATTGTGCTTTTTGTTCGTTGGCGTGAGAAAAAATAAATGAAATATGGTCGGATTTGTTTTCAAACGTAAGTTATTAAATATTTAACTTTTAAAAAGCAATTTCATCCCAAATTGGGTTGTTTTTAACCCAGCATTTTTTTTAGAGTGTAGTATCTGATGTCAACACAATATAATATACTTGCTCTGGACTGGCACTAGATTTGCACGAATATATGTGCTTGTTGTTTATCGTTTTAAAAGCAGAATGTGACGGTTGGTCAGTGTGGTATTTGTAAGGTTTCTAAGTCAGTAGCTTCCTGTGTGAGCAGTTTCTGAGCAAAATAAGCTGTACAGCATGGACCAGGCTTGACGCAAGGCTAAAAACTCACCTCCTGATGCGCTGAGAGACTGCATCTCTCTCTCCCTGCGGTCCAGCTCGGCGGCTTTCCTCTCCAGCTCCTCCTGTCTCCTCAATAACTCTGCCTGGGCTCGTGCCTGATCCTACATGCACACAGACAAAAGGCGGTTATGAACACAAATACTGCTTATAGGCGCAGCAGAACATAACTTCAGTTAACATCACAACACACAACTGATTCCAAAGGCATTTTCTCAGACTGTTTACAGAAGACACAGCTGTCAGAAGCTATCACAAACCGTGAGGGCCTGTGTCTGTCTGACAATGCAAGTCTACATTATATCTTATCTAATGAGTTGTAACACATTGTAAATTTGAATATGCCAACCCATATCGTAACTGATTACGGCAAGACATCTGACCTCAAGCAAAGTGTGTAAAGCTTTAACACCGTTCAAAAGTCTGGGGCTGGTAAGACTTTTGAATGTTTCTGAAAGTCTCTTATGTTCACCAAGGCTACATTTATATGATAAAAATACAGTACGAACAGTAATATTATGACATAATTACAATTTAAAATAATTGTTTCATTTAAATATATTTAAAATGAAGTAATTGATCACAGGAATAAATTACAGTCTTCAGTGGAACATGATCCTTCAGAAATCATTCTGATATGATGATTTGATGCTCAAGAAACATTTCTGATTATTATCAATGTTGAAAACAGTTGCGTTGCACAACATTTGTGTGCAAACTGATAATTTAAAGGATTCTGTAAATAGAAAATGAAAAAAAAGGCAATTATTTGAAATAGAAATCTTTTGTAACTTTATAATTATCTTTACTGTCACATTTGATAAAAAAAAAAAAAAAAAAAAAAGAATCTTACTAACAATATTGTACTCAAGCATGCAGACGATGAAAGTTTCGGGAAAAAGTTCTTTATTACTTTATATGCCATTAATAATTACTTAAATGCAATGTTTACTTGATTGTGAGATACTTAAAAGCTTCATGCCATTGTTTTAGTTTAGTTTAGTTTATTTTAATATTTACAAAGTATTAAATATTAATATAAAATAAACCAATTAAATTAATTTAATATTAATACATGTATTTAATGCATATCTTGTCAATACAGTAACACAATACAAGATCACAATCACTATAATCATCAGAAACAGTACGTCAGATTACCAAATAAAACCACCAGTGAGTCACAATATAAAACCACCTAGCATCAGAAACAGCCAATCAAATCGATGAAATCGAAATGTTATGATCAGCCACTCACCTTAAGGGTTACTTTAGAGTCGGATTAAGACAGGTAACGACACCGCTAGTGAGATCTACGTGACTTCTGGCTGGTTATAAATATGAATATGAAGCCTGACTGAAAATGTCAAAACTTCTACTTCCGTAAACGGAGGTGGTTGTGGTGTAGGCTAAATATTACATGGGGTGTGAGAGTTTTTGTTTGCACTTTATACTGTTTACCAAATACACACTGTAGACTTTGGAAATTGTTCTTTTATTAACAGACCGTTTTTAAAATCCCAAAACCTTTGGCATGTAAAGTTTGTGCTGAAATGACTGAAACAGTCAGGTATGTTTTAACCAAAAATAAAGACCCAACCACACATGGGCCTTGTAGCGGCAACACACTCTGCACTCATTACAGCAGCGTCCCAGATTATAATTTTAAGAATCACTCTAAGCCAATCTGTTGATGCATACTGTCCTTGTTTCTGGGTCATTTTAAGGGCTCAGAAATCCCCAGCTCTCCCTGAAGGCAGCATCACGTGACACACATGGCTTAATCAAGCCAGTGGGCAACAAGTTCTTTAACAAGCCTTCTGTTGTCACCCTGAGGCTAAACTTGTCTTTGCTGCGTACTGCACACTAAAAACTACAGTAACAGACACTGAGCCCAATAACAGCAGGTTCTGATTTGCCTTCTGGATCACCTTGATGTGTCCTAACTCAAAGCATGTGACGTCACCACACAGAGCAGGAGCAAGTGAGTCATCTGATGCACACCCAAACTGTGTCTGTGCGTCCATATGTCTGGAGCGTGGCATTCCCTCTCCCTCAGGCGTGCTGAATTATACAGCATTACTGCACTCGTGAGCAGACCGGCTCCGAGCTTTTGCCTGCTGGAAGCTTCTGTTGTCCTACTGAGCATTTGAGTCCAAATTTATAAAAATCAAGAAGGATTTTCAATGGTGAATACCCTCTGACAGCGACGTTTGCATCAGGGGTTCTGCTTCATATGGACCCAAACTCATGTGCGGCCCACCACATTTAAAAAATAAATTCCAGTTTAACAATTTATTTTTGTTTTTAAATTAAATTAAAATGGATTAAATGAATTTGTTTGAACTATAATGTTTTTTTGTCATATAAAATCATTTTGGTGATCATATGTTATTTTCAGACATGCGCAGACCTACTATATACGGACGAACAAACACTTGCAAGCGCTTGATTTGTCAGAATTCCAATAGTAGCCATTATTTTTGCAAATTTAGGGATCGAAATGGACAAATGTGCTCTTAAAGTAGAAAAATGAAATGAGGAAAATACCAATGAAGGAACACATTGCAAACAAGAAGAGTCGTAGCATCAGCAGCGAAAATAAGAAGAATGGATGAATCAGTTTGTTGTCAATGAGCGAGATGGGCAGCCTTTGTTTGCTCTGTAGTAAAGTACTTGGCATATGCAAAACGTACAATGTACTTGTATTTTAAATTGATAAAAAATAACCGCATTGACGCACTCGCGGATGCTGCGCGAGGGATTGCGACGTGACAGAATGCTTGATATTGTCAGAGATTGTAATTACAATGCGTTCAACGTTGTTTGTAAAAAGAGTTGAGTAACATTTGCTTATTAAAGACGTCTGTGGCCAATAAAACATTCTGTCATTGTTTGGTGACTGTTACGATGCTGCTGAAGAGAATTTACATCTAGAGTTAAATAGTAAAGTGCTTGTATACATTTGGTGTATGTTGATTGAGCATTATTATCTTATTACTGTAATGCTAATGTCAGTAAGTTAGTTTTTATTTGGTGGAATACATTGTTCTCATTTTCTTTGACATACTGTACATCAGGGGATTGTGTAACGTGAGTTTGTTGAACGAGAGTTTCATTTTGATATGAAGAAGTCACACTGCCAGCCATTTCAACACATTGTGAAATAAAAACACTGTGTAAAAAAGAAGAATTTCTTATAGTATTTGTTGATTTTGCACAGTGTGGCCCACTGGGAATAAAGGTCGAGAACCACTGCTCTAAGACAATGCTGAAGGAGTACTCAACTTTATGCAGTCAATTACAGTAAAAAAATATAGCTGCAAGCAGCCATTAAGGGGCCAAGCACATAGAAGGCACGATAAGTCATGCCAACATGAAATGCCATAATAATGATACGCCAATGCATTCGTAAAATATAGCATTTTGCAACCAAATTCAAAATGGCTGATATCGGAAAATTGGGAATTGTTTGACTTGGCATGCTGCACCGAATCTAAAGAGACCAGTTTTGTGATTTTTGGTCAAATCGTTCAGAAGTACAGAAACAAAAATAGCCATTTTTCATATCTCCAGACCAGTAGTGACGCGCCGAAACGCAGCATGTAACCTCAGGTCATGCTTGTGATGACATGGACCAAGTTTAGTCTGAATACGATAAAGCATTGCGGAGATACAGCCTATCTATTTTCGCAAAGCGTAAAATTAATTCCCCCGTTATTCAAGAATGGTATGACGAATCGTCTTGAATTCCATAAGTTTTAGTCTGAAGATGGTCTGTTTCCATTTTCATGTAAATGTGACATTACGTGACATTGTTTACAAGCTGTTATTGATGTCTTTGAACGATGACATGAGACTATACTATTTTCGGTAAGTTGTACTTTATCTTTTAACATACCTTCTGATGTTCATTCATGTTTATTTTGTGTTGTAACTAGTAAAAGCAGAAGAGATAATCAGTTCAAGTGCGACTTCTTTTGAACTGAGGTGCTACAGCGATCTTTCACGGCACAATAAACAGCGCCAAAACTTTATTTTTTGAATTTCGTAATAAAATTGGCATAATTTGAAATCTGAGACATTGTTTCATTTCAAAAAGTAACAAAGCACAAAGATTACCGCGATTTATTTGGATGGGATGAGCGCTACAATGTTCTACTAATCGATTCTTGGGATTTAAGAATCGATATCGGTTTGTGAAAATGAGAATCGATTAAAATCAAGTAATCTATATTTTTACCCAGCCCTACAACTAGGGCTGCATGATCAATGGAAATAAGCTGCAAAATGGCTTAGCGAGATCATGAAATCAAAAAGACTGTGATTTAATTAAACACATGCACTGCATGTTTCAAAGTGAAGCACGTGTTCTTTTACACGTGAGCTGCTCAGTTTTTTCAGTCTTCCACAGTGGCCTGTTTTTCAACATATGCAACAATCTCTGCATTTGAGTTGCTTATAACATGCAAAACAAGCTGTGCGAACCAGGAAAAAAATACATTTTAAAATCACAATTAGATTTTTCCCCAAATCATACATCTCTAACATAGCAATATCAAGAAGGGACATGATGCAACTTTCTATAAAGCACTGTTCATCCCCTGAGGACATTAGTGCCATCTCAAACGAATGATTTAAACTTCACATTTCTACTTTTACACCCTCTTATCTGCTACACTTCCATTTTAAGTTAATGAAATAGAAAATAAAATGAGTTGCATGTACCTGTGTCTGCTGAGGTTGAGTGTAAGCTGGCGGTTCTTCAGTGGGTTTCATGATGGCTGGCTGTGTGTTGGCTGTGGGCGGGACTGATTTAGGGGCGGAGCCTGGCGGGACCTACAATGCCACAAAATAAAATGTGAGACACACAACGTCTTACAAAACACCACACAATTTCATATCAATCACAACACACACAATAACAACTTAACATCTTTTCATTTCATTCAGAAATCCGGACTGACTGAATGTGTTTGTTGGTGTTTTGAATGTTCTGGATCATTCAGAAATGAAGCAATTTCTGTGCACAATTAAGGAGAAAGAAAATGTAATATAAATACCTTCAGTCGACTGACGGGTTTGTGTGAGTGTGGGCTGTTCTGGGCAGCGAGCCCTACACTGGTACAGCTTCACTAGTTATACCACACTGTGAATGATGTTTATTGTTGGTACTGTATGTATGCTTGTTTGTTTCCTTGTCTGCATCTCTCTCTTTTTGTTTCTGGCATTGTTCAGAAAAAATATACTACTATATACTAATTTTGAAATATACAATATGTACAAAGCACACCGTATACACACATTTGGATGACCTACTACACTTACACGTACATGTACAGTATAAAACAGAGCACACCGCATGGAATACTAGATCCCACAATGCAATGTGTTTGAACTGACCTTCCATTATCAGCATGATGAAAGAAATGAACATCAGCCACATTATCTGTATTAGTTTTGTCAAAAGTACTGACAGCGGAACAAAGTCGGTACTGAAATTTTAAACATGTGACGCTTTGAGCGCTGTTGAGCGGATTCGTAAACACCTCTGATTGGTCATTGTGTTCACGTGCTCATCAGATATGTCTGATTGGCTACAATAAGCATTATGCGGTTTGAAATCTTTATCGCTGCATTATGCAGACTTTCACACATTATTTTCAAAAAAAAAAAAAAGTAGTATATACTGTGCAGTATGTACAAAAGAAGCACTTCCAAACACAGATGCAGATGGCGAGCCAGAGTGCATTGGCAGATGGGATTTTCGACCTGTTCTAATTATTACTGTCCTTAGGAAACTTGCACACAATAATCTGAAGACAAAATTCACAGCATCTCATAAGTGTCAGTTTGTCTGTGTACTGGGCGTCTCACCGGCTTCGAGTCTGTGAAAGGGTTATACTCCTCCAAGCCAGGTGGGGCAGTCCGCGTTACTTGTGTCACCGATGGATCCTGAAGAAAACAAAGAGGAAACAGCCTTTAAGTATTTATCTGTTCAAAAAGAAGGAATTTTTACTAGGATATTATTTTTTAATCAATATGCATCAGTGTTGGGGGTAACGCATTACGAGTAACTTGAGTTATGTAATCGGATTACTTCAAGTAACATTATTTTAAACTGATATGCACACACTTGTAAAGGTTTTTGTTAATTTTTGTTGATTTAGTAGTAAACTTTAAATCTGATTGTCTGACTATATGCATCTTCCTTTTTCTAAACAGAAACCTGACCAGCACTGATGATAGTTTCTTCCTCAGGAGCGCTCATCAACCTGGTACTTTGTAAACATGACTGTTTCCAAACGGACTGATAAAATAAACCTGAGTAAATTCGGCCAATCAGATCAGTGCTTACTAGATTGAGAAAGCACTTTCCTGTTCTGCATGCAAAATGCATCAGATGTTTAGTGCACAGACTGTGGGCGGTCCATGGGTTTGCCGTCTGAGGCTCAGACGAGGCTTTGTGAGACTATTGTTATGCATCTTCCTGCATATTTATGCAAGTGCTCAGAGCTCCTGTAAATCAAAACAAATTCTTTGTGTGTGAGATCGCATTTAGCAAATAAAGCACTTTCTGATGTTTGGTTTGGCTTTACAAAATTGAACAGTGTATACAGTTACAGTAGATACAATTCTATAGTAACTGTACGGTTGTTTGGCTCATCGTATTTACACACATCAGCTGCAGGGTAAAAGAACTTCAAAGCAAGGCCAACTCTTTCAGAAACCATTATGATTATGACTTCACAATATATGACCACCTACATAAACACTATTCAACTTTGCAACAAGGTTCTACAACAAACAAGCTTAACTGCTGCTGTTAAACAACCATAAAACTTAGATCTAAATAACCGGCACTACACAAACTCAAACTTTGCCATCACGTGATGCTGATAAGGGCACGATTATCTTGACTAACGTCACACAGATGTTGTAGAACCTCGAGAACTCCAGACCGAGCCAAACTAATCCTGACACCCAGTGCTGAGTCTGCATCAGATTAAAGCACAGAACAACAGAGAGAAAGCAAACACATGAGCTGAGAAACTCATTATGTCACGCTTCAAAGAGGAAATACTACACATTCTGTTCTCCGTTTCCACAGCCCAGAACATCAGGAATATCAGACGGAACCTGTAATTTTCTCCTGCCTGATTCCAGTAATTTACACAGAGCAAAAAGCTATAAATAGATGAGTGGGAGAGACCAACTCTGGTTCAGAGCAAAGATTACGAGAGATCAACCAATATTGCTTCTCTATGACCGATACAATACCAATTAGTTTTAAATATCTGACAACTAGGGGGTCTTGTCGCAATATTAGAATGTGATGAGATTTCTCGTTGAGTGAAAAGCAATATTGCCATCACGAGTGTGAAGGTAAAATTAGTATAGAATATGCCACCGCTACAATTACATTACATTACGGTGTCCACCGCAGCACCGCCTCCATGGTTGTTTTGCTTATAGAAATAAACATTTGATTCAATTGCATTACAGTCGCTTCAATTGTAAACTATTGTAAACATCTGCTCCGCTCATCCAGCATGAGCTGCAGAGTTGTGCACACAATGCAGCAGGAATCACAGTTCACGGATCACGTAAAGCTGCATTCATATGGGGCTTCGGCATTAACGCTTGACGGAGGGCGTGTCTGAAGCTTGTGTTGACGTGACCGTTATAATGATAACAGCCAATCGCATTACTTTTCAGTGTTGCTTGAAGGCAATTGGCTAGCGAATGCTCTAGGGTGTTTGCATAAAGCGATCTGATTGGCTGACGCCTGCGTTGGTGCTTGAAAAGTTGAGAAATCTTCAACTACTGCCACTTGCAACATGAAGGCAGCGATGCGTCGGCACTAGGGCTGCACGATTTATCGCGATAAAATCGCACGCGATATGGCAAAGGCTGCGATTATTTAATGCGCAGCTTGTCAGAGCTTTACGGCTCTGTGATCAGTATTAAATGCTTCTCCATCTGAAAGCCAGAGGGTGCTCTTGCGCAGAAACTCAAAATTTGCCCTGTAGCAGAAGAAGATAACACGCATCATATCGCTCTAGCTGAATAAACAGAAGATTGAAACACTTTGATTAATTAAACATGACTAATAAATACATGACTGCCTTATTGTGTGTAAGAAGCCACATCACCTCACAGAAGGATGCTCAACGGTCGTTATGAAGTGAGTTTGGAGTAAAAACATGTTATTAAATGTTGTCTTTTGTTGGACAAGAGACATGTCTGAAAAGAAGTTTGACGCGTGTTGCTTTTTCAAATGTACATTATAAGCGACTCAAACTCACAGTGCTTTCAGATGGATTAGCATTTGGAGCCATACTTCATTGACAAGCTGCGCATAAAAAAAGTAATCGCAGCCTTTGCGGTTTCATAAATCGTACTAAGAAGTTCAATGTTCAAGTTCAATGTTATTTTTCATATCATGCGATGTATTGTGCAGCCCTAGTCGGCACCCACAATTCAGTTCGGCAACGCATGACGTCACCCATTCAAAGTAAATGAGAAGCGTTAACGTCGGCGCCCCGTGTGAATGCAGCGTAACGAGAGTAAGGCGAGATGACTGACAAGACCATGCCTGAGAATTCACCTAAGCGTCTGATAAATGTCTTATCTTGTAAAATTCACGCTCAGCACTGCCGCTCTCTATACACAGAGTAAGTGCGATCGCGAATTTAAAAGCGAAAGTAAAATGCGAGCTCCCTAATGCACTCATTAATGGCCATTTCCTGCATCAGCATCACATGCATCGCGCTGCTCGCATGTACAGCGTTGGCCAATACTCAGTTGGCCTTCTGACGTAGAACGCGGAAGTGCTGCACTGTTTACTACATTAAAGGAACACTCCACTTTTTTTGAAAACAGGCTCATTTTCCAGCTCCCCTAGAGTTAAACAGTTGAGTTTTACCGTTTTCGAATCCATTCAGCCGATCTCCGGTTCTGGCAGTACCACTTTTAGAATAGCTTAGCATAGTTCATTGAATATGATTAGACCGTTAGCATCGTGCTTAAAAATGACCAAAGAGTTTTGATATTTTTCCTATTTAAAACTTGACTCTTCTGTAGTTAAATCATGTACTAAGACCGACAGAAAATGAAAAGTTGCGATTTTCTAGGCTGATATGGCTAGGAACTATACTCTCATTCCGGTGTAATAATCAAGGAACTTTGCTGCCGTTCCATGGCTGCAGCAGTGCAATGATATTACGCAGCGCCCGTGAGCCCCTGCTTGCACAGGGAACGTGCCTTGCAACCATGGAGACGTATGTGAGAGACGCTGCGTAATATCATTGCGCCTGCTGTAGCCATGATACAGCAGCAAAGTTCCTTGATTATTACGCCTGAATGAGAGTATAGTTCCTAGCCATATCAGCCTAGAAAATCACAACTTTTTATTTTCCGTCGGTCTTAGTACACGATTTAACTACAGACGTGTCAAGTTTTAAATAGGAAAAATATCAAAACTCTTTGGTCATTTTTAAGCGCGATGCTAACGGTCTAATCAGATTCAATGAACTATGCTAAGCTATGCTAAAAGTGGTAACGCCAGAACCGGAGATCGGCTGAATGGATTCGAAAACGGTAAAACTCAACTGTTTAACTCTAGGGGAGCTGGAAAATGAGCCTATTTCCAAAAAAGTGGAGTGTTCCTTTAACAGAATAAGAGACTGAGGCCCTGTCCACGCGAACATGGGTATTTTCAAAACCGCAGCTTTTTCCATGCGGTTTGGCAATTCATCCAAAAGCACATGCTGCCTATGTGTGGTTCAGAAACCCTCGGATTTCATCAAAAATATCTTAATTTGTGTTTCAAAGATGAACGAAGGTCTTATGGGTTTGGGACGACAAGAGGGTGAGTATTTAATGACAGAAATTTAATTTTTGGGTGAACTAACCCTTTAATTCCAAACACAGCAGAGAAGAGACCTTATTAAACTCCTGTGTTTCTCTATAAAGAGTTCACTATTTCCCCACTAACTAAACCAGAGATTCATTTAAAGCACAAGGTCCAAAGAGCGTTAACTACAATACCACACACACACTAAAACAGCCCCTTGTTTCCATAGCAGCCCCAGTATGCAGAGCTCAGGTCCTGAGGCGGATCCGTTTCATACGGCTGGTGAACTGTCAGGACTCCGGAGCCATGAATATTTCAGTCTGTTTAATGATAAATGTTTAATGGGATAGTCATGCACACAAATACACATTTGTAGTAGCAGGATAACACTGTATCTATCTCTTCAGTAATCTATCATATACACACACACACTGTGAGACAGTGATGCCACACTCTATGATCACCTGACATGAATCTGGCATGTTCCCCCTCTGTGGCCGTCTCTCAAAACCTAGTGAGCTGCCTACCTAGAAAGCATTTTAAGTGTGTCTGAACATCCAGACGCACACAGGAAAATTATCTAGATGAGCAACACACTAATGCTTTGCATACTCAAGATGTAGTATATAATATTAAAATAAAATATAAATAGTAGGCTATAAAATAAAATAAAATGTTGAATAAAAATGTCTTTTAAATATATGCACCTAACAGAAAAGTAATAATTGATTTTTTGGTAATCAATTAAGCTCATGCTGATGTCAAAGGGGTTTGTGGTGTCATTTATCAATTTTATGATGTATGCATGGTGTAGTCTAACGTATACAATTTCACCATCACTAGCGAAGCACATACTTTTAGTCATAGACACAAAAGTAGGCAAATTGGGGCGGAGCCAAAGTTACGTTTGAGCCACTTGTTTTGTTTACCTGATTGTATGACACATTAATCTGTTGATGCGCTTTAACCTGTACCCCAAACTGTGAAGATAAACTATTGAAAATGAACGTTTATGTCGCATCACTCTATATGCGGCTGCTCACATTCACCAACCCGATTCTAAAGCGGGAAACTCAACCCCAGCAGTGCGTTTGGGTTTGACCTCCTTCAGTGCTGCGTTCTTTCAGGACTACAGATGATTTCAGGATGTATGCGGGGGCTCGACACACAAAGCAATCAAGTATTCACACAAATGAAAGCTTATTTTAGACAGTAACAAGATTAGTGTTGAATATAGCCGAGATGAAAATAGTGCAAATCAGATTAATGCAAACAAAACTGCTGCAAACTTTCCTGAGCAGATGCAGAACAAACCCAAGGTGTTAGGCTGGTTTGACACGACTGTGGTTTATGTGGAGAAGATTTTCTAAACAAGGGTTTATTTGTGTTGTAAAGGCCATCTGAACACTGACTGTACTGAGGATGTTCACTATTAAGGTCAAATGTTGTTTTGGAAAGGACAGACAAAAGAAAGCAGGCTTGCGTGGGTTATAAGACATGTGAAACCTAAAATGTCACCTTACGGATTTGCACAAGTAAAAGCTACAAAACCGCAAGTACGTGAAAATAATGTGACAATGTGATTTACAAAAAACAAAAAACAATATATAAACTGTAGTATAACATTTTTAAAAAAGTACTAAGTAATAACCATGAGCCATGAGGGCTGAGTAAAAAATATCAATTTCTTGATTTTAATCGATTCTCATTTTTACGAACCGATATTGATTCTTAAATCCCAAGAATCATTTAGTCTAGTCTGTTTTTAGTTGATGAATGAGCAGAATATGTAGCACATCCCATCCAATAAATCGCAATAATCTTTGTGCTTTGTTACTTATGATATAAAGCAAAGTCTCAGATTTCAAATGACGTCCATCTTATTATGAGATTCAAAAAATAAATACCGTTTTGGCGCTGTTTAATGTGGCGTGACAGATCGCTTTAGCGCCTCAGTTAAAGAGAAGCATGTGATCATCCTCTCCTCCGCTTTAATACCAGTTACAGCGAAATAAACGTGCATGAACATCTGAAGGTATGTTAAAAGATACAGTATATCTTACCGAAATCTGTATCATGTCTCGTGTAATCGCTCAATCAGTGTTTTAACCTCTGAAAGACGTCAATAAAACAGCTTGTAAACAATGTCACATAACGTCACATTTACCTCAGAAAAACTATATGTTAGTCAGCTAGAAAAGTGAACTCTAGAGAGCAAATATAGCTATGCACCGTTACAAATTCATTATAATATTTAATGTTCTTCAATATTTAATGCATTTTTGAATAAATCAGTTAGGACAGCCACGATTTAAATGTTTATATTTAAAAAAATATATTTTATTTATTATAAAACATCATGTAATTTAAGTGTTTGTATATAAATAAGTCAATTTTAACCTTCAATATTATTATAGTAGTACCAACTGACTCCCATTATCAATACTGAATCGAATCGAAAGCATGTGAATAGAAATCGAATTGAATCGTGAAAATTCCATCAATACCCAGCCCTACAGATTAGTATGCCGTTTTCTTGTTCTCCTATCTATCTCACAGGTTATGGTTTAGTAAAATATATTTCAGAAAACCTGTGTCCAAGTATCGCTGAAAGCAAATTGCAGAAACAAATCCACCCGCCCACTCTATCGGGCAAGAAAGTGACAAGACATCTTGATGCTGAGACACAAGGGCTCCTGACCGAAACTTAGTGAGCTGCTTACCTGTCCTGAACAACATAAGGCATTATGTAAACCTGCATCTATTATATAAATATAAGCTCTGAAACTCTCATTCAGTGAAACCACCTCTGTGTCCCGTGACAATAACATTCCACCAGTGATGACGTGAGTGGCTAAGAAACTAAAATAAAACGACTTCTTAGTCACCACTCCCTCAGCAAACACTGTGAATGAAGGCAAACACACATACACACACACAGTGACAGTGGCTCACTGTAATAGGTTCCCCTGCATCTGCAGAGCGGCCCAGATCTCCAGAAACATCCATCTAATCAGATCATTAGAGTTTTCTCTCTCGCTTCTTGTGTTCTCATTACGACCACTGAGTGACGGACAGAATCAGACGGACCTCATTTGGATAGTCTACATCCTTACCTTAGTGGCACTGTACACACACACACAGCTGACTAATTTTACGAGTCTGACAGTTGCTGCATTATGAAACCACTATAATAAGGTAAAATCTGCTCTGTCAGAGCCACATGCATGCATGCGTTCAGTTTGTCTCAAGCACACACCCCGTGCACCAGTTCTGCAACATCCTGCAGCACGCCTACTTGTTGAGGCTGCATCATTTCAGACTGTTTAGGCATGAAGTGAGACTTGTTTCTACAAGGATCTCATCCAGGATAAAGACTATTTACTCTGTGGTTTCATTTAAATTGCCTTCATAGTCACAAATGTTTAACTTAATTTTTACCAAACAGCAAACTCTGGTGAAGAATGCTTCATCCTCCAAAGAGTTTGTGTTTTCTGAAGAACAAATGAAAACTGTCTTCATTTGCATGCCGAGGAGAGCTAAGGTGGATGTTTTGATTAAATTAAATTGTGTTTCTAACACAAAGCTGTTGTATTACAAAATCATTACTTTATGATTTCATGGTGCTTGTGCAGTAGTGTTGGGTAATTTTCAGTAGAGGTCGACCAATTGATCGGTTTTGCTGATTAATCAGCACCGATAACTGCTTGCTTGGTTATCCGCAAACATCGATACTTAGTTTTTCCAGGTTGCGTCCATTGTTGGAGTGGATAAGAAAGGTCCACTGTCACAGTACGAGATCGGCCTCTAGAAGTGAAACAACTGACGCCTCGTGGAGTTTGTTTTGACACGGGAGACTGTAAGCTGCACAGGGCAGGACAATTCAGATACAGATTTAAAACAAAGATAATGAAACTGTGTGTACATGTGTTTAAATAAGTTTATTTGTCTCACACAAATGCATCAATTCGCTTCAAAAGGCCTTTATTAACCCCCCGTAGCCACGTGGAGTACATTTTATGTTCAACGGATGCACTTTTTTGGACTCATCCTCCAATCACTCCCATTATAAAGCTTGAACGAGCCAGGATATTTTTTAATATATAACTCTGATTGTGTTTGGCTGAAAGAAGAAAGCGGGCGTACCTCACGTTAGGGCTGGACGATTAATAGAAAAGTAATCGAAACCGAAATACAGAACCTCTAACCTACGTAATTTTCGATTATTTCGGCTTTTTAATCTAATACTTTCCCCTTAAACATACTAATGTGTACGTGCAGTCGCGTGACTCCACCCTGTCCAGTCAGCGGCATGGAAGCAACACAACGGTGAACTCAAAAGGCAAATCAACACACAGACAGCGCATGAGTGGTGAGCCCCAAAGTGAGATCACTTTCACTTGCATCTTAACTAAACTTTGTCAGTTGTAGGTGTTTTAAGGCTTGCCAGTTTGGACATTACAGCGATTTTAGACCATTGGATGTGTATCCTATTGAGGTACTGCGCTGATGCATTGTGACACACGAACATTCATACAGACAGAAGCTGCACATAAATGTTCTGAACTAATTCCACCAACATCTGGTATCATCACAGCAGGATTCAACTAAGCTTCTATACCAAAGACTACAGAATAACACAAGACGCGTCACTCATATTGATTTGAATGGGAGAAAGTGCAACGTGTAATATGGCGGAATAAGTCCCGCCTTCTAAATAAGAGCCAATCGCCGATTGGTAAAGTCATCGCATCACTGCAGCGGCTGTTAGAAGCTCCGGTTTCTATAGAAACAGTCAGATGTGCGCCTCCGAAATGAGGCACAAGACGCGCATTTAGAACTGTGCATGCGCATTAGCTTGATCCAGCCTGAAAATAGCGTTTTTTGTCATGATTCGAATGTTTAGAAACAAAATTCATGAGACAGTTGTTGTTATATTTCATTGGTGATTTCAAATAGGAAATTTAATCGAAAGCTTGACAAACAGATTTAGAGAATTTCATGTTTCCCCATTCAAAGAGATAGGAGCTGCACTTGAATGCCTGAGAGGTGTTTCAAAGATGGCCGCTGAGTGAAATGACTTGTCTTAAAGGGACTTTGTTCTATACTTAAATGAAGGTGCCACTATCTGCATGATGATTGGCTGAGATGGAGCAAACATCTAACAGGTTTCCTGTCAATTAAACATGAGTTCTCGAAGCAAAAACCAGCAAATTAATCAACATCTCCAAGCTCATTTCTATCAAGACAGTCTATATGCACTGAAGACGTGAGTCAGAAACACAATGCAATCAGAAAGACGCATGAATTATTCAGACATGTGCCGCTACAGTCGGTCGACTACTGGTGTTGAGTTACCACGGCAACCCCATGACAGACTGCATTCCATTACTGCTGATCACTTAACGAAATATCACGTCTGACCAGCTGAGTTTAATGATGACTTAAGAGGTATGCTTTAATAGAAACACTCCTGAGGAGGTAAAACTGCTGCTGTTACTGGTGTGTGTGTGTGTGTGTGTGTGTACAAACGTTTGTGTGGGTGGTTTGGTATCAGAAATGAGAAAGAGAGAGACCTGGGTGACCAAAAGAGGTCTAAATGATCATGTCCTATCCGGCCGAACAAAGGCCACAATCTGCTGTGCATGAATTTGCATTTGTCCCCATGCACCTCCAGGACAGGTTCGATCCCACCTGTGAGTCTACAACACCTGTAATGTCAAACATACAGATTCTCCCCGGAGACTACAAGGAAAAGGAAAACAACGGAGGACAAACTCCAGACAGAT
The DNA here is from genome assembly GCF_024489055.1 of Chanodichthys erythropterus. Classification (NCBI taxonomy): domain Eukaryota; kingdom Metazoa; phylum Chordata; class Actinopteri; order Cypriniformes; family Xenocyprididae; genus Chanodichthys; species Chanodichthys erythropterus. The sequence goes on along the minus strand of NC_090242.1, from coordinate 32,931,005 downwards.
GGTATAAAATGTGTATAAAAGCAAGGCATATGAAATAATAGTCTCATTTCTTTAAATGAAACAATCTATTGAACCTTTAGACAAAATGTAAAAGAAAAGTGACCCTGGACCACAAAGACAGTTATAAGGGTCTTTTTATTTAATTGAGATTTAGACATCATCTAAAAGCTGAATAAATAACCTTTCTATTGATGTATGGTTCGTTAGGATAGGACAATATTTGGCTGAAATATAACTATTAGAAAATCTGAGGGTGCAAAAAAAAAATCACCTTTAAAGTTGTCCAAATTAAGTCCTTAGCAATGCATATCCACTCACAAAAATACATTTTTGATATATTTATGGTAGGAAATTTACAAAATATCTTCATGGAACATGATCTTTACTTAATATCCTAATGATTTTTGGCATAAAAGAAAAATCGATTTTGACCCATACAATGTATTGTTGGCTATTGCTACAAATAAACTTGTGCAACTTATGACTGGTTTTGTGGTCCAGGGTAACGTGTGTGTGTGTGTGTTGTTTTGTTTTTTTAATTGATTAATATTTGATCAATTTTATGGTTCATATAGTGAGAATATCAACATCATACCAAAGGTCCAAACTGAGCAAAAATATACAATTTGGTGCAGATGTTGAAATTTATATGTACAAAAAGTAAGATGAAATTCTGATGCTCATAATGTAAATCAGTGAGATCTTTATAACATTATAGCAGATACTTACATAAAATGCATATAAATATCAGTAGCCACTCTATATATGCCAATAATGTCTTAGTTAGATGATATTAAATGCTTAGTTTAAGTAGTTTTAAAACATATAACGCAATGCAATACAATGATTGAGAGATAACAAGTAAACCTTCCTAAAAAGCCTGATGATCATATTTGATACTGACATTTTTGAACATGAAACCTAAGTTGCTTCAGTACAATAAGTTTTCATATTGAAATATACTAAGTTATTCTTACATTTACTTCATCAAAATCAGTAAAGATTTCACAGTAAATAGACATGTAAACCATAACCTGAGGGTGGACATTTTTACAACTACACTAAAAGGCTTTTACTTGCGTGTAAACTATCAATCAGAGGACTGAAGGCATGTCATAGATTGTGCAACAGGTTTTTCAGCAAACTTTTGAACATGTTAGTATGCAATAAATGTAGAAATTAATATGTCACAGCAGGCTTGATAGGGTTAACTCTTTTAGAAAGTGGTGTTATATCTACTAAATTCACCAGCTTTGATGCATTAAGGTGCAGAAACGACAAATGCTTCCATATTTGGATCAATGCAGCTGCACAAAATGAAAAATAAAACAGGCTGCAGGGATCTAATTCCCTCAGCTGACCAGAGCCGCAAACACACACAGTCATATCACTGATCAAAACAGGGCGGCCTACATCCATCCATCTATCCCAGCAGCCCAAACACACACTCATCATCCTTTATTGACCCTAAACATCATTATTCACAACCATTTACAGCCTTTAAAGGGACCATATTCATTTCAGACACTGACAGCTTCAATAACAACAGATCATTCACTAGTAAACAGACACTACAAAATATAACAGAAAGCCCAAAACATGCCAAATAAAGCCCAGGTTAGAAACTAAACCTAGCTTCTGTCATCTTAATATATTATTAATAAAAATAAAGCCGTAAGCGATTAAATGCTGATATAGTCAAATGTAATTCAGAGTTTATTAACGGCTTCTTTGGACTGAATTGAGCTCATAATCCGAATCAGAAACCCGGTAACGTTAGTAATAATAATAACAAAGATACTTTGATAATAATAAAAGCTAAATAACAAAACCAAAGACGCCAATAATGGCATATTTTTACACAAGCGACTGCTGAACAACAGGTTCGGTCTTTCCACTGAAGATATAATGATTAAATTACTTTATTTTGCATAAAGGTAATCGAAATGTCTCGAAAATGTATTGACTTCATATGTAAAAACCTGGACACCGAATCACAATAATAAAAGCAGCAGTGTTGTGACGTTACCTGAAACGGGTTGCTGAAGTCCGGGTCCGCGAAGGGATTGCTGTCAAAATCTGACATTTTTCCGGTTGATTTGGGCTGTAATGTTAGACTAAATTAACGGTATTCGGTAAGAAACGCACCAGCAGCTCAAGACTGATCCGCAACCGCAAAATGGCAGAACCGGAAATGACGTCACGCGTCAGCGGCATGTCTCACAATTCCGTGTGATTAAATACATAATTAAAATTATTTTCATTATTATTTTAAGCTTTTATGATTATTTTATTGCTTTACTTTACTTTATTACATAAATTAAATATTAATTACCTTTCATATAATTTTTTTCCGTATTATTATTATTAATAATATTTCTTTCGTCATGTTTGTTTACGTCACCTTTATCTTATTATATATCTTTTTTCAAGTCATTGGATAGTCAAAAATGCAGAACAGGCGTTCATTTCACAATAGATTGACATTTCTGCCACCTAGAGTGCATACATAATCATTACATCTATTCATCCATCCATTCTTAAAGGGTTAGTTCACCCAAAAATGAAAATAATGTCATTTATTACTCACCCTCATGTCGTTAAAACCTTTGTTCATCTTCAGAACACAAATTAATATATTTTTGTTGTAATCCGATGTCTCAGTGAGGTCTAATGACATTTCCTCTCTCAAGATCAATTAATGTACTAAAAAAATATTTAAATCTTTTTTTCATATTTAAATCTTTTTTTACTAGTACAGTGGTTCAATATTAATATTATAAAGCGACGAGAATATTTTTGGTGCACCAAAAAAATAAAAAATAAATAACGACTTATTTAGTGATGGCCGATTTCAAAACACTAATGCAGGAAGCTTCGGAGCGTTATGAATCTTTTGTGTCGAATCATGATTCGGATTGCGTGTCAAACCAGCAAACTGCTGAAATCACGTGACTTTGGCGCTCCGAACAGCTGATTCGACACACTGATTCATAATGATTCAACTCCAAAGCTTCCTGAAGCAGTGTTTTGAAATCGGCCATCACTAAATAAGTCGTTATTTTGGCACACCAAAAATATTCTCGGTGCTTTATAATATTAATATTGAACCACTGTACTAGTAAAAAAAGATTTAAATATGAAAAAAAGATTTAAATATGTTTTTAGTACATTAATGTCAATGCTGGCTATGCAGGCCTCACTGAGCCATCGGATTTCAACAAAAATATCTCAATTTGCGTTCCGAAGATTAACGAAGGTCTTACGGGTGTGGAACGACATGAGGGCGAGTAATGACAAAATTTTCATTTTTGGGTGAAATAACCCTTTAAATGTTTCCTGAGCATAAATAGTACTTCATTTAAGAGGTTATAATGTGTTGAATATGAATTTCTAGAACAGCTTTTCATTTATTCATACATTAAAATAAAGAGGTCATGATTTGGTTCCTATCAAAATATAAGATATCAAATATTATCCGGGACTCTCAGTTAAATTCTGAAGGATATTGATATTTTGGCACATCTGCTAAACACAGCTGTATCTGTCAGACTCCAGTATCAGTCAGAGTAACAGGTGTTTGAGTGACAGGTGTCAACACTGGTTAGCATCAAAAATATCTTTATTTTTAGACATAATTGAATCTGTCTCGGCCTTCAGGGTTCCAGTCCCCCTTTGGGTGTTCCTGTCTTCTGTATGATTGTGCAGCCTTTGATGAAATCCAGTTGCTGTCTGGTGATATATTTTCAGTATAGATGTCAATTTAATCTCTTATATGGCATTAAAGAAAGGACCGCACAAATAATGGTGATTATTTATGCCGAATACATGCCTTTTAAATCTTTGAAACTACTAGTTTTTAACAAAAATTGTGGATATTTTGTATACCTTTGGTGTTTCTGTAATACAAAATATGTATATAATAATATAATAATCTTAATTTGACATGATGTAATGATAAAATATAACATTGTAATATGCTTCTTATGCACCAAACATGATATAAATGCCCAAACCGTTTTTGTTTGTTTGTTTATTTTTAAATAAATAAAAAATAAAAATCTAAAAACTATAAAATATAACCAAACAAAGTTGCGAAATGACATGAACACAGACACTACAATTGTATTAATACAACAACATACAAAGACACTGATACACTATAAAAGCTTCTAAATATATGGATTTTCTTTAAATAATCTATTTTTTGTCATAATATTTAAGAAATCTTGTTTTGTTTTTTTCTTCTTGGGGATAGTATGGAATAGGCATTTGCAAACTTCTGCTTATTAATTTGCGACATATATATACTACTGGTCAAAAGTTTGGAAACATTACTATTTCTAATGTTTTTCTAATGCTCATTAAGGATCCATTTATTTCATAATAAATTCAGAAAAAACAGTAAAATTGTGAAATATTATTACAATTTAAAATTATGGTTTTCTATTTTAATATACTTTAAAATATAATTTAATCCTGTGATCAAAGCTGAATTTTCAGCATCATTACTCCAGTCTTCAGTGTCACATGATCCTTCAGAAATCATTCTTATATGATGATTTGATATTCAGTTATTGTTGGAATGTTGGAAACAGTTGTGCTGCTTAATAATTTTTTATTATATATATAAAAAAATCTTTACTATCACTTTTTATCAATTTAACACATCCGTGCTGAATAAAAGTATTAATTTATTTCAAAAAAAAAAAGAAAAAAAGAATTACTGACCCCAAACTTTTGAACGGTAGTGTATTGTTACAAAAGATTTCTATTTTAAATAAATGCTGATATTTTTAAACTTTTTATTCATCAATGAATCCTGAAAAAGTGTCAGAATTAGTATCATAGTAAAAGTAAATGTAGTATTACTAAAAGTATCATATTAGAATGATTTCTGAAGAATCATGTGACACTGAAGACTGGAGTAATGATGCTGAACATTCAGCTTTGATCACAGGAATAAATTATATTTTAAAGTATATTAAAATAGAAAACCATCATTTTAAATTGTAATAATATTTCACAATATTACTGTTTTTTCTGTATTTATTATGAAATAAATGCAGCCTTAATGAGCAGAAGAGACTTCATTAAAAATAGTAATGTTTGCAAACTTTTGACTGGTAGTGTGTGTGTATATATATATATATACACACTACCGCTCAAAAGTTTGGGATCGGTAAGATTTTTAATGTTTTTAAAAGAAGTTTCGTCTGCTCACCAAGGGTGAATTTACTTAATTAAAAATACAGTAAAAAGAGTAATATTGTGAAATATTATTACAATTTAAAATGACTGTTTTCTATTTTAATATATTTTAAAATGTAATTTATTCCTGTGATCAAAGCTGAATTGTCTGCATCATTACTCCAGTCTTCAGTGTCACATGATCCTCCAGAAATCACTCTAATATGTCAATTTGCTGTACAATTGTACAAAATATTTGTGTACAATATTTTTTTTCAGGATTATTTGATGAATAGAAAGTTCAAAAGAACAGTGTTTATCTGAAATCTAATCTTTTGTAACATTATAAATGTCTTTACTGACACTTTTGATTGATTTAATGCATCCTTGCTGAATAAAAATATTCATTTCTTTAATTTCTTTTCAAAAAATAAAAATTCTTACTGACCCCAAACTTTTGAACGGTAGTGTATAATGCTACAGAAGCTTTGTATTTCAGATAAATGCTGTTCTTTTGAACTTTCTATTCATCAAGGAATCCTGAAAAAAAAAAAGTACACAACTGTTTTCAACATTGATAACAATAACAAATATTTCTTGAGGAACTAATCAGCATATTAGAATGATTTCTGAAGGATCATGTGACACTAAAGACTGGAGTAACGATGCTGAAAATTCAACTTTGACAACACGAGAATAAATTACTTTGCAAAATATATTCAAACAGAAAACAGTTATTTTAAATTGTAATAATTTTTCGCAATATTACTGTTTTTACTGTATTAAATAAATGCAATTTTGGTGAACAGACAAAACTTATATATATATATATATTACACTCCAGGGATCGTTTTAGCTTATTAATAATAAAAAATAATGTAAAATATAGCGCAACCAAAATACAGATGTGCAAATACAAATATTAGCTTTCTTATATTTCAAACATTTTTGTATCATAATCAGCCTTCATCTGGATACAGTGACGCCACAGTGTGGAACTCCTCCAGCGCGAGCTCGATCTCAGCGGATGCTTTGGCTATTGACACGGAAGTTGCTCACATTATTTACTAAACGCATTAGGACGATATCGATCTGCTGTAGATTTAGATCGACTGCTCCTCTCCAGTGTCACACTGCAGAATGCGGTTGACATGTTGGCTGGTGTTCGCTGGATTTGTCTCGATCACGGCGGCGATAGAGCCGATCAGCACCAGCATCGCGGTCGGGATGGCCGCGGCTCTCACCGGGTTTCTGGCCAGTTATCAGAACGTGCTCTATTACTTTCACGAGTGCTGCAGACCGGAGTGGATCTCTTACAATAAAACAGGTGTGTACGGGAAGCTTTGTCTTCACTGCTAGTGCGTATGCTGTTCATATGGTAACCTATAAACCCACATTATATTAAAATGAATTAAATCCACATTTATTTTTATTTACATTAATCAATTCCCTGCGCTTGAATGCAATACAAATAAGCAGCCAGAACACGCATAATGTGTATTATCGAACCGGACGCTGCGCGCATGCGCGATTCGTCGCACTCAATCGGCGTCACTTTTCCCCAAGTAGGAAGTGCGGGCTGTGAGTGAGTTGGAGCCTTCGTTTTGTTTTTTCCCCGTTTCCAATTAAAAGCATCGATGATTAATGTAGTAAAATGAAAGCTCGGCCGCATCGCGCGTGGACAACCTTATTGCACTGCATCCTGATCTCAGGGCTGATCGTGGAGGCCGTCGAGCCCGTGTCCACCTCACTGCTGGTCGGGACAGGAGCTGCTTATCTGGGCAGAAAACTCTATCGCTATGTGTATGAAACCTGTCATGAGAACTGGGTCAACTTTAATGCAACAGGTGAAAATGTGATCAAAATGTGTATTATGGTTTGATTTGATCATGGTTTAGTTCATTGTGTCTCGTAAAAGCACCAAAAAGCCACTTATCCCGTTTATTATGATTCTATTATAATGTTGTTTTTTTTTAAATACTAATAATAATTATTGTTTTTGAAATATTGCAGCTAAACTCTGTTTATTTTTAAATTATCATTGTAAACAAAGAAACGTGATGCATGTTGCAGATGTCATATATGAAGCATATGGTGACTATGGCAAGCCATTTTGATAACAATTAAATTCTTGAAACCAACAATTCAATTTTCACTAGTAAAAATGTTCATTTTTGATATCTGAAAATGTATTTTTGATATCAGTATAATTTTAGATATCTAAAATGGCTTTCTTACTAGTAACAATCATATGCATGATATCAGAAACTTAATATCACTAGTGACAATTGAATTATTAATATCAAAAATGATCATTGTTACTTGTAGCAATTCAATTGTTGATATCAAGAATAGTTATTTTGCACTAGTAACACTAGCAATTATATATGATTATAAAATTATAATTTTTACTAGTAAGAATTGCATTTCTGATATGTGAAATTGGAATTTAGTAAGAAATCAATTCTTGATATCAACAATTGAATTTGAATGGCAGCCTATGGTGAAAAAACAATTAGGCCTACAGATATCAAGAATTCTAGTTTTAACTAGTGAAAATTGAATTGTTGCTATCAAGATTTGCCATTGTTACTAATGGAAATGTAATTCCTGATATCAAAAACTGAATTGTTGATATCACATATTTATATCCTGAGAATGAATAAAAGTCAAAACGGCTTGCTATAGGTGACTGTGAATCTGTCCTCTCGCCCTCAGGTCTGAAGTATGACCTCGACACCAAGCTGTACGGTCAGCACGTTGCTGCTCAGGTCATCCTGAAAGCCGTCACGGGCTTCATGAAAAATGAAAACCCAAAGAAACCGCTGGTTCTGTCCCTCCACGGCTGGACCGGGACTGGGAAGAACTTCGTAAGCCAGCTCATAGCTGAAAATCTGTACGCGAAAGGAATGTCGAGCAGTTTTGTTCATCTGTTTACAGCAACGGCACACTTTCCTCACGAGATTCACATCGACACATATAAGGTAATGTGTTTGTTTATATATGCAAATGCATTGAAATTATATTATGTGTTTACTTCACCAACAAAATGGCATATCTGTACAAATTGTATGTTTGCGATTGTTTAGTCCCAGTTACAGGAATGGGTGAGGGGGAATGTTTCCAACTGCCCACGTTCCATGTTCATCTTTGATGAAATGGATAAAATGCATCCGGGGCTGATCGACAGTATAAAACCTTACCTGGACTTCTATGACAATCTGAACGGAGTGTCGTACAGACAGGCCATCTTCATTTTCCTCAGGTCAGTGTTTGCGTACTTAAACATAGAAAATTTAAATCTGCAAATCTGTAATTGAAAGATTAGTTCACTTCTGAATGATAATTTACTCACTCCCGTATCATCCAACATGTTCATGTCTTTCTTTCTTTCTTCAGTCGAAAAGAAATGAAGGTTTTTGAGGAAAACATTCCAGGATTTTTCTCCATATAGTGGACTTCACTGGGGTTCAATGTCTAAATGTCAGTTTCAGTGCAGCTTCAAAGAGCTCTACATGATCCCAGACGAGGAATACGAGTCTTATCTAGTGAAACCATACTTTTTAACCACAAATGCTCATCTTGCACTGCTCTGAGATGCGTCACGCATTGCATAATCATTAGGCCTGGCTTCGGCGATCTGTCACGTCACATTAAACAGCGCCAAAACTGTATTATTTTTTGAATCTCATAATAAGATGAACGTCATTTTAAATCTGAGACTTTTCTTCTTATCAAAAGTAACAAAGCACAAAGATTATTGCGATTTATTGGATGGGATGTGCTACATATTCTGCTCATTTATCAACTGAAAACGGACTAGACTAATCGATACTTGGGATTTAAGAATCAATAGCGGTTCGTAAAAATGAGAATCGATTAAAATCGAGAAATCGATATTGTTTACCCAGCCCTACTAATCACGTTGGAAAGGTCACATGTGATGTAGGTGGAAATACCAATCCAGTGTTTAAAAAGCGAACATGCACAGACTAAATGCCCTTTACAAAGAAAGGTAAAACAATGATATTGTATGATTTTGAAGTTGGAGGAGGAAATTAGATGTTTTAAGGTACTTCCGCCTATGTCATGCGAGACCTTTCCAACATGATTACATAATGCGTGGCGCAGTGCAAGATGAGCATTTGTGGTTAAAAAGAATATAATTTTTATTTATTTTTGTAGAAAATGACTGATGGTTTCTCTAGATCAGACTCTTATTCCTCGTCTGGGATCATGTAGAGCTCTTTGAAGCTGCACTGAAACTGACATTTGGACCTTCAACCTGTTGAACCCCAGTGAAGTCCACTATATGGAGAACAATCCTGGAATTTTCCCCTCAAAAACCTTCATTTCTTTTCAAATGAAGAAAGAAAGAAAGACATGAACATCTTGGATGACATGAGGGTGAGTAAATTATCAGGAAAGTTTAATTCTGAAGTGAACTAATTCTTTAATGCAATTGGTCACTATTCATCATTGTACCGCCCATCAATCCCACTAAACGGACAAAAAAATATATTATGTTTATATATATATATATATATAACTGTAATAATATTATTTTTACAGCATTTTTGATCAAATTATTTGATCAAAAATGCAGTAAAAATAATATTATTACAGTTATAAGATCTGTTCTCTAATAGTTTTAAGCAGAAAAACTTTTCAACCATTATTAATAATGAGCACCAATAATAATTGAGCACATCATCATATTAGAATGATTTCTGAAGGATCATGTGACACTGAAGACTGGAGTAATGATGCTGAAAATTCAGCTTTGATCACAGGAATAAAATGACATTTTATACAATAAATTTAAATAGAAACAGTCGTTTCAAATTGTAATAATATTTTCAAGTATTTCTGATCAAATAAAAGCAGGATTGGTGAATAGAAGAGACATTTAAAAAAGCAATTATTCCAAACTTTTGACTTGTATGTATTTGCTCTGAAATGGCATAAAGGCCTCTTTTTTGAATCACACGACCCTTTTATACCCAGTTGTTTCTGTTTTTATAGTAATGCCGGCGGTGAGAACATCGTTCAGGTGGCTCTGGATTTCTGGAAGGACGGTAGAGAACGAGAGGAGATCCAGCTGAAGGATCTAGAGACGGCACTGTCACTGTCCGTCTTCAACAACAAAAACAGTACGTCACATGCCTCTTATCTTTTTCACATCTGCTAAAATATGGAGCAGAAATTCGTTATGGATCATTTGCATTAAACAGTCATTTTGTTAATTAGTTTCACTGTAGTTTTACGGTTTCCAATGTAATGAAGATCTAATTTTTCTTTAATTATGCTTTTTTTGGAATACTGTAAAGTTATTGTCTCCTAAAAGAAAGAATAGATTCAGAACAGCTGAAGTGAGTCACCAGAAATTCCATTCTCACTTCCTGTTTCAAATCTACATAACAATGTAATACATTTGCATAATTCCCAGCTATGTTCTTCATTGGCTACCAGCGAACAGCGTTTACTTTGCCCTGCCCACAAACACTACAGTTGTGCTTGAGACAGGAAGAGTTTTTTACATGTATTTTATGTTGAGAAGACGCTGTTTTCAGCGCTGTGAATCCACTTTGATGCACTTCTAAAGGATGAGATTGATACAGGAAAAAAGAGCTGAGATTCAGATATGCTAATTGTAGTTTTGTTTCCAACATGCGCTGTAAGTGGTAAACCAATCACAACATACTGGGTCTTGTGACCAATCAGAGCAGCAGAGTAGGTTCTCAGAAAGGAGGGGTTTAGAGAGATTGAATATTTGAACAAACCATTTTCAGACTCTTTGAGAAAAGAGCTGATGCTACAGTGTGTATTATGAGAAAATTCAAGTGTTTTTTGACCTTGAATGCATGTAAATCTACTGTAGGAGACTCCAAAACAATATTAGGAACCTTTAAAATAGCATAATGGGGATTTTATAAACATTTGTTTTCCTCTCTCCATCTGCAGGTGGTTTCTGGCACACTAGTTTAATCGATAAGAACCTGGTGGATTTCTTCGTGCCGTTCCTTCCTCTGGAGTACAAGCACATCATTCAGTGCGGTTTGGCCGAGATGGTCACCAAGGGTCACGCCCCGGATAAAAAAGTGGTTGAAACGATGGCCAGCGAACTGAACTACTTCCCTAAAGAGGAGCGCGTCTTCTCCATGCAGGGCTGCAAGGTCATCCCCAGCAGACTGGACTTCTATGTTTGAACGAGAGGGAACAAACAGACTCAAAAACAGCAAACTGGTTATCGTCTGTGTGCTTTTTTCACAGAAATCCCTTCTGTTCTTCTGCAATAGAAAGAACTGGAGCAGAATTGACATTACATGATGTCATGCTCTCTCTAAAGAGGGATGTTTTTTATTCAGTCACAAGTGTTTTATACACTAATGGACTTTTATTGTTGTCGGAGCAGCTGCTTTAAGTCCTTGTTTTCAAGGGCGTTTCTGTTGAAATGAAGTAGCAGAAGAACTTTTTTAAAAGACTTTGCACATTGTGGAGCTACAAAAAAAGAAAACACTGGCTGTCGGCGATTTTATGTGTTGATCTGTATTAATTGTTATCATGAGAGAAAAAAAAATGCCTTTATCTTGAAATATCACACACGTTTATTAATGCCATTTTATAATATAAACAATGGGTTGGAATGTTTGGGATGAAGACGATTGTTAGCTAGGAGATATTTGTAGCTTAACCCAAATCTCATTTTGGCATTTGAAACTTAATGATCATTTGCTTTTCCAATTTGTCATTGTCAGGATTCAGATCTGTGTTGTCGATTTTAACATGCAATGTCACAAAGTCTCTAATGCCATTGGTTCTGATTGAAGGTTTTGTTGAGTAAATCACAGTGCCTTTTTATTTTACAAGAATACAGTTATTATTTTATCTATTATAGGCACTGGTCATTATTTGATCTGGTTTGAACATAATTTCACTATGAAACTTATTTTTGAGATGCACCAAGATAAAATGGGAAAAATACTTGAAAGATTCAATCTACATATTGATTTTGATAAAGCTTTATGACCCAAACTTACTCGATTGGTCTTGAGAATTTTATTTTTGTGCATGTTGGCAAGTTAATTTCAATTATTTTTTTTATTGAGCCTCTCAGTGGTCCATGAGCAAGAACATCATTACACAGTCACAGACAGTCACAACGTCGCCAGAAAACTAGACTCTAGTTTACGCAACACCATTTTCAACTAAAAACGGAAAAGTTGATGATTTTTGGCCGTTCATTTACAGACAGCAGCGTTTTGGGGGCCTGGAAACGTAAACATTTGAAAACAGGTTTCAAAGTGTACGTTTTTGAAAACTATACAGTTATTGTATTCGTGTAAACAACAGAAACGCAAATTTATGAAGATGGTGTCGGTGACGTCCCTGATTGTGTGAACGGGGATCGTTTTGATAACGTTGTTGTCTGTACGCAAAAAATGCAAAAGAAAATACTTAAACGTACCCTATATTTTCACTACAAATTCCTGCCAATAAAGTAATTAGAGCAGATCAAAGCTATAAAAATGTATTTATAAAAATCACAATTTCAAAATTCCGATATGTGAAATTAACAGGGTTTCCACAGAAGGCCATATTTAAACGGGGATGTTTACGACACAATGTTCAACTAAAAACGGAAAGCTTTTTTATTCGTTTTGGCCGTTCATTTACACGACAACAGCATTTTGGTGGCCTGAAAATGGGTTTCATAGTGCAAGTTTTTGAAAACAACTGTTGTCATCTCCGATAATGTTGTCATATGTAGAAAGAAAAAAAAAAAATCAGTTTTAGCTACATAATTGTTGTGTACCCAGAGTGTACGTTTTTGAAAACCATACAGTTATTGTCTCCATGTAAACTACAAAAACGGGAATTTGTGAAAATGGTGACGGAAACTGTGACGTCCCTGACATAATACAGCATTTTTAATCTTTTTGCGGATCCATGAACGGGGATCATTTTGATAACATCGCCTGCACATGAAAAATGCAAAAAAAAAAAAAAAACTCAAACATATCCTACATTTACACTACAAATTCTAGCTAATAAAATACTTAGAGATCAAAGCTATAAAAATGTATTTATGAAAATCACAATTTCAAAATTCTCTGATATTTGTACAATTAACCCTAATTATGTTGGTTTGAGAAGGCCAACATACTATTTAAACTAATCGTTCTGAACGTCTTCTCAATGTAACTGAGCTTTCAAGCTACAACCACCAAACTTTGCAGTGACAGGTCTAAACATCAACATACTTCCATTCAGGGTGTGAATGACTCGTTTCGTGCATCTCCACCAAACTCTGCTGATCTGTGTGATCATGGTGTAATATTTCAATTCCGCTGGATTTAGAGATGATTAGTTCGATGGCACCTTGATTTTGCACAATTATCTCTAAATCCAGCAGGATTTCCACCTTTGTTTTGAATAAGCCACCTCTAGCGGTAAAAAAAAAAAAAACATATTGTACCTTTAACTGTCAAAACTCACACATGCACAAGGCCTTAAAGTGTTAGTTCACCTAAAATGAAAATTCTGTCATCATTTACTCACCCTCATGTTGTTCCAAATCTGTATAAGTGGACAACATCTGTTGAACACACAAGAAAATATTTTAAAGATTGTAGCCAATGACTCTAGTATTTTTTTCCCTACTATGGAAGTCAATGGTACCGTCAACTGTTTGATTGCCAGCATTCTTGAAAATATCTTCTTTGTGTTCAAAAGAACAAAGAAACTCATACATTTTTGGGTGAACTATCCCTTTAAGAACGCATTTCTCTCCCTCCCCCTCTCTTAAATGCCACAGGTCTGTAAATGATTACTTCACTTCTTAATATGTTTATGGCATGTGAATGATGTAAATGGCAGGTAAGAAGTGCTCCAGGAATCCACATGAATACAGCTGTTACTGTCTGATTACATCAGTCTCATGGTACCACCATAATAAAATATAACAAAATTAAATGTCTGCTCTCTTAACACAGAATGCAGAAACTTTCATGGAAAAATAATAAATGCAAAGAGAAACAGCTGAAAATTTTATTTGAAAATGAACAGCACTTTATTTCTGATCCACGTGTTTTTGTGAGCATTGGGTCCATATATGAAGACAAAATCCAACTGTAAGCAAATCATCCTGTCTTGTGATTTCAAGATCTCCGATACGCTGACAATGACATCCACGCAAGAGCCGTTCCCGGCTGTACTCAAAGAGTCACAGTTCCATGTTAAACGCTTCAGGTTTCCATTATACGAGCAACACGGCATTAATACAGCCATCATTTTCTGGGTTATTCGTCACCTGGGCGAATTTACCTGAAACACAACATCACATTTCATTTTTCATCCTGTGAAACATTTTTAAGTATTGCATAGCCAAAAAGTAAAGAGCCAATCAGACTGACCCCAGATGACCTTCCCGCCCTGCGTGACCAATCCGAGCTCACTGACGTTGACCTCAATGACCGTTCCCTTGGTGATGACGCCCAGCGTAGTGTACAGGGAGGAGGAAGGGTTCTTCTTCACCCCCAGGATGGGCAAACAGAACGTGGCCTTCAGTTCGGGATGAGTGACATGTGCCTTCTTAAACCTCAGACCCTGGAGACATTTACAATTTGGTAACACTTTACAATAAGGTTCCATTTGTGCTGATGCGTTTAATAATCTTAGTTTATTTCAACATTTACTTCAAATCAAATGTTGCATCTGTTAATATTATTTAATGGAAGTGAGGAAACAAACTAACACTGAACAGATGTATTTTAATAACTTATGTTAAAGATGAATAAATAATGTATTAATAAATATATATATATATAAATAATATATTTTGCATGGGTGATATTTTACCATAGGTCTGATGAAGCGCTCATATTTGGGTGGTTTTCGTGTGAAACCGTCTCCTACGAAACAGACTTTGGTCACCATTCTCTTCCAGGCCTTTTTCTGTCTTTTTCCTGTGCGGATGACTTTCAGAACCTCGGTTTCACCCTGGGCTCGGACTTTCGGTAAAGGAACCTCCCACTTTCCCTAAAGAAACACATCAAACAAACCTTATACTTAGCATGGACACCTCACAGTAAGGGAAAAAACAAACAAACATGAAATAGTAGTTAAACTTCTGTGATATGACACTTCTAAACAAACAAGGATATAAAAGGAGAGAGAGAAAAAAAATGAAGGACTGGATTGGTCTAAACTTATTTTATATTTTTCTCTTGCAAGTTCCTTTGAACATCAAAAGATAAAGCAGAACCTTCTAGCTTTCACTTAATAGTTTCACATATTTGCTCCACAGCTTTTTGCTCGGGTGCAAGTTGGTTATTATCGTTAACATCGTTAACAACATTTCTGTTAATTGAAATAAAACTGAAATAAAATATAATATAAATATAAAAAAATTAACTGGAAATAAATGAAACTAACTAAAACTTAAAAATAAATTAAACTTAATAGCAAAATTTAAAAACTAAAAAAAAAAATTAACATGAAACTAAAAATCTAAAAATAAAAGAATTCAAAATATCAATAAAACTAAAATAAAAACTAAAATAACACTGGACCAACTTTTAAAACCCCCGGCAGTCAATAATTTTGTCCCTTAAAACTCAAATTTAATAATCAAAATGGCATATTTAAATGTTTTTTTTCCTGTGAAAATAATTTATTCATGCCTTGAATGTAACTCTACACCCTTGCTTCATTTAGTATACATGGAATCATGAATATGCAAATTAGTCTCAGCCTCCACTCACTCACACAAGCTCAGAATACCTGATCCACTCTGTCAACTGTAGTAAACGCTGCACAACAGCAAGTGAAATATTGGGTTAATTCAGCCAAATATGTCTGAACCATAATGTGATTCAGAAGAAGAATAGGAAGAGTGAATTATACAGGCTTGTCTATAAGTCGATGTATCAGAATGGTAATGTGTTTTATGTATCGCTCTCTACAATGGCGGACACATAACGACAATCGATTAGCTTTTGGCTTGACTATGTTATCAAACAGCTAATAATGTGTTGCTAATGTTACACAAACCATGTTTCCATTTGCCATCTCAGAGTCAGACAGCTGCCTTCTAACAATCAGCATCCTTAGAAATGCATCATAGAAAGTAAGTGAAGAAAAGCTCCGCCGCTTGTGACTGGATTGGTTACAACATGTGTGTGACGGCAGAAAAAAGGTATGCTTTTCAAACCACATGACTGTCAATGCAGTTTTAAGGAGAAAATACTCAGCAATGTCTGATTGGATACTTACAGCCTTCTCTTTCCTCTTCTGTTTGATCATATTTGAGAGAACTTTGGCGCGTGATTGGCCCTCTCTGTCCAGCAGGTAAGCTGGCACCGCCCCTTCTGGCGTCTTGTCATCATCCTTCTGTTTGCTCTTCCTCTGCTCATGCATCTTAATGCTGTAATGCAAATAAACATGCCACAGGTCATCAAAACTCCTTGATATTTAGCCTATATCTATATCTGATGGCAAGTAAAGCTTACGTCTTCTTCATCTGGATCTTCTCAGCGTGTCTCTGTTTGTGGTAGAGTTTGGCTTTGAGGCCGATCATCTTTCTGGCTTTGTGCGAGCGCTCGTGCGCCTCACGGCTTTCCTTCTTCCTCTTCCTCTCGTGGTGGTCCAGGCGGTAGCCATGACGCTTGCGGTGTAACTCGATGTGCTCGTTCTGAGGCTGTAGACAAACACAGGGAGTTCAACTACATTTTGTCTGAGGGTTATAATACTGACTATTAAATGTTTTCCCAAATATTAATCTACATCCATGTGATCATAACTGAACTCACTGATTACACTTTTCTCCATCTATATTGAATATACAGGTAAATGTATGACTGTATGTGACAAGTATTATGCATCACAAATCAAAGTGCAAGCAAACAGACAGAAATATAAACACAAAGATAACACGATGCAAATCAACTGAGCTGTTCAATTCTGTGACTAACTGGGGGTTGTAATAACAATTTAAGATGAATCACAAATATTATAAGCTACGCCTTCATAGTAATGAACCACAGTTCTTGCATAATGTAAAGTACTATGGTATTATCACATAAACAGAGGGAAAAATAGCTAGACCACATAACAATTTATGGATTTTGCTAATATTATATATATATATATATATATATATATATATATATATATATATATATATATATATATATATATATATATATATTTAATCACTTAAAGCAAGTCAAAAAAAAAAAACAGATTTTTAATGTTCGGGTTGAAAACATCCATTAAATTAAACTGCTTTAAAAATGTATCAGATAAATCTTTTTTTTTGCATAAATCTGTTAATCAACCTCAGTCCTGATCAAAACTACTAAATGTTTAAAAAAAAAAATCCAGAATTTTTACTTTTTAATTGCCAAGTTTATAAATGATGGCACTGATTTGGGGGAAAAAACCCCCCACAAAAAATGGCTTATTTTCAATATAAAAAGGGATTGTGGACTGGATATTTTTTTACCTCTTATCACAGTCTTGGACATGTGAAAGATTAGTATTAGCATTGGCTTTGATGCTTTGTTAGTTTTTGTGCAGCATCAGATTATTTTTTTTCTCCCTCATTTACTGTTCGTGGCTGTTTTTGCCCCATTGACTTCTATTATAACAAAATTTTTTGATTGCAAAGCCATGACGCCATATAATCATGCATTCTTGATTGTTGATGGTTTTCCCTGTTGGGTAGAGGTAAAATTTGTATTTTTTACAGTTGATCACCAGGTGGCACCATTAAAGGATTAGTCCACTTTTAAATAAACTTTTCCTGATAATTTACTCACCCCCATGTCATCCAAGATGTTCATGTCTTTCTTACGTCAGTCGAAAAGAAATGAAGGTTTTTGAGGAAAACATTTTAGGATTTTTCTCCATATAGTGGACTTCAACGGCTACCAACAGGTTGAAGGTACAAATTACAGTTTCAGTGCAGCTTCAAAGAGCTTTAAACGATACCAAACCAGGAATATGTGTCTTATCTAGCGAAACGATCGACCATTTAAAAAATAAAAAAATACAACTGTATATGCTTTATAAACACAAAATATCGCCTTGAACGTACTTCCCGTTTCCGCATTCTTCAAAAAGCTTACGCTGTATGTCCTACACCTTCCCTACTCTACTTACGGAAAAAACTAAACTGGCTCCGCATTCATTCCGTAAGTAGAATAGGGAAGGTGTAGGACATACAGCGTAAGCATTTTGAAGAATACGGAAGCGGGGAAGTATGTTCAAGGCGATATTTTATGTATATAAATTATATACAGTTGTATTTTTTTTTTTTAAATGACCGATTGTTTCGCTAGATTAGACTCTTATTCCTCGTCTGGTATCGTTTAAAGCCCTTTGAAGCTGCACTGAAACTGTAATTTGGACCTTCAACCTGTTGGTAGTCGTTGAAGTCTACTATAAGGAGAAAAATCCTGGAATGTTTTCATCAAAAACCTTCATTTCTTTTCGACTGACGAAAGAAAGACATGAACATCTTGGATGACATGGGGGTGAGGAAATTATCAGGAAAAGTTTATTTAAAAGTGGACTAATCCTTTAACTATTTAGATAGGCCTGTGCAAAAAAAGCTTAGTTTCTGGCATTTATATGGAGTTATATGGAGTATAACAGCATATTATAGTGTATGTGTGTGTGTGACCTTACGCCAACTTACTGTGATTTAACTGAGAAAATCAAAATATGCAAAATATGAAAGAGTAAAAATCCTGGATTTTTTAAAAACATTTAGTAGTTTTGATCAGGACTAATTAATAGATTAATGCAAAATAAAATTTGAATAAATATTTATCAGATAAATTAACAGCAGTTTAATTTAGTGGATGTTTTCATCCAGAACATAACGAAAGAGTAGTGAATTTGCCCACAGTGTACTGTTGAGTTTTTGAAAATTTTCCCAAAATATGTATCAAAATAAGATTTGTCACCAAAAATCATTCAATTTGCTGAAACACAGAGCCAAATTAAGACTCAAAAGTGATGAAACATCCCCCAACATAACATAAAGGTTAATAACAATATGCTGTTATGTAGTTACGTATAAAATATATATGTTACATATTACGCACAGAAACGACTCATACTAAACATAAACACACACACAGCCACATGTCAGCCAGACTCGCACTAAACAAACACATTTACACGACACTGACAGAGTTTTCCTTCTCACCATGATGTGATCTGTGCTGTTGAAGTGTTTATAGAGCTGTCAGGTGTTGTTTAATCCGCTGTTTGGTGTCTGTATCTGATATTTTGATGGTTTTATTTAAGACTCGAGTTCGCGATGTTCTTCACTCAGAGTCTGTTCTGTAGAGGAAGCGCGTCTGTAAAAAGCTTCCGGTCACAACACTCTAATAATGTCTGCAAACCTACGCCTGTTTTGAGTATTAACCATTCTTGATATATATTTTGAAAAGGGATACATTACTTATATGTTTCAGTTAATATCCGTGGTGCTAAATACTTAAGAAACGTTAGGAACCAAATATTTGAGTCTTTGTTCTCTCGAGGATCATTGTAGATGTAACACACACAGGACAGCATGGCTGATGAACCTCCAGAGAAGAAAATTAAACAAAATAAACCCTCAAAAGAGGTTGGAACTTAATTTGTTTTTTACATTATTGTGCTCATTATATATTTGGAGCTATAAAAATGAAGTTCATTATCATGATGTTTTGTGTCACATTTAATTATTTAAAACTAGTAAATACTCGGTTTATGTCAGTTTAATGTCACGTGTTTATAATATTTCTATTTCCATTTGTAGGGTGAAGAGAGAATAAATTGGAGGAAACGGAAAGAGCAAAGTAAGTGACAGCTTGAAAATAATCTACATTTAAAAAACATTTTTTGACATCAAGCTGGGATTTCTATTTCGTATAAAAATGCCCTAGACGCATTAATTATAGTCAGAAAAAAATATTTTTCAAAACAAAGCTGTTTATTAAACCTTTATACTAAATATAAAAGAAAATCTAAAAATGTTTGCATATGTGTTATGTTTTGTATAATATTTGATCCATCAAGACTCATATAGTGAGAATATGGAGCTCATATTCAAGGAGGAATAAAACACAATTTTATTCAGAGGCTCAAACTGAGCAAAAAATATTCAATTTGTTGCAGATGCTGATATTTATATTTACAAAAAATAAGATGAAATTCTATGTAATTCAATGAGATCTTTATAACATACAAAAAATGCATATACATATCTGCCAATAATATGTCTTAGTAAGATTATATTTAAATGCTTAGTTTTATGATCAAAGCTCTGCTGTTTTAAAATGCAATGCAAAACAATGATGATCAAATAAACCTTCCTCAGAAGCCTGACGATCATATTTCAGCAGTGTTCACCTTGAACTCTGATGATCATATTGCACATGATGTGTGCTGAATCTGTGTCTTCATCCCCAGAGAAAGAGGAGAAGAGACGGAGGAAAGAGAGCAAACTCATCCAGCAGCTGGAGAAACAGGAGCAGAAGCAGAAGAAAGAGGAGGAAAACAAGCAGCATGTTCAGCAGGAAGAGAAGGAAAGTAAAGGTGAGCAACACTACTACATTGTGTACATCCCACTATAATGTGAACTATACCAGGGATTTTCAATTATTTAGATGCCATACTGACTCTCAGACATGATCATCCTCGTACAAAGTACCCCACGCTCAAATTTAATAACGGCTTTAAACTTTGAATGAATAATATTATAAATGTCTAAATAATATTTGGAAATTATTTAGTTTTTCAATTGTTACTATTGATCGACCGATAATGATTTTTTTTTTTAGAATCGATGCTGATAATTTGTGTGTTTATGTACCCGATAACCGATATGCAGAACCGATATTTATATACTGTTATACTTCTGTTTTTGACACGATTACACCACCACTGACAAACCATTTCATTTATAACAATCACTCCTTCTTTGCATAGAAAACAAAACACAAACACAAATCTTATTTATACTCTAATAAATGAAAGTGCAAAAAAAAAGTGCACTGTTGCACAGTCTTTCGTGTTAATTTTAATCTTCATATTACAAAAATAATTGTATTTATAAAAAGCATCAGCAGCAACACTAATGTGAACAATAAGCAAAATAAATGTAGAATGTCTAATGTTTTCAAATGGAGAAAATAAATTAAAGACAGGAGTCGTATCAACATTGCAGAAATGTAATACTTGATTTTAAACTACAGTTTTAGTAGATTTATTAGCTGTTTAATTGGCTAAAGAGTGAAGAATAATTCGCTGGATAATGTTAAATAACTGAATAATATTCTCTGGAATATTGGAATATAACAAACAAAACATCGTATTTTATTGCATTTCTCAACTGGTTTGTTATCAGAATTATTAATAATGCTTTTGTTGTTCTAGATTATGAAATATCTGCTGACAAAGCGCTGTTTGTCTATGCATTTACACAAAACTATACTCAAACTGCGATCGCTCACAGAGATAATAAATAATTAATTTCTATAGAGTTGCTTTACTTGGATGTTAATTAGTGAATTAATTATTATATAGTAAATGCTTATATAATTATGGTGTTTTAAACAAGTGAATCTTGTTAAAGTTACATGCGGTGGTCGAGCATCAACCTGCTGAGTGAAGAGCAAAATGTAGACGACTTCACGAGACTAATGATGAACATAGACAACAGAGAGAGAGTTAAATTCAGCGCTTTTATTTCCAACGTGCTCATTCATGGCTGTATTATTTAATTCATGCAAAATAACATCTTTATTGGGACAGGACATCTTACGTGACTCCATGAGCTTGTCTCTATTTCTTAGAGACAAGCTGCATAAACTAGCTACATTTCAGGCATTTATGTAACACATCTAATTTGTGCATTAATGGCTGTTATGTTAAATAAAGTTTACTAATTACAGCAAAGCAGGTAAGTATATGTGCACGCCGTTGTCTCGTCTCCCCTCAGATGCGCTGTAATGGCGATCATGCGCGCAATTCTCAAAACACCCACAAGATGGCGGCTTTATCGGTAAGTCCGATATTACAAAAACGATATCCGATTATGGTAAAATGCTTAAATATCAGGGGAAATATTGGTAAATCTATATATCGGTCGATCTCTAATTATTATTTTTTTCTATTTACTATAGTACTATATAATGCATTGTTAGTTTATTTATTTCAATTTTATTTCTTATTTTTGATTATTTATTTACAGTATTTGTTCTTTTTTTCAATGTTTTGCTCTAAACATTTCCCTGACCCCAGTTTGAAAACCCATGTACTATATAGTACTATATCAGAGTAAAACCGTCCTTCTTTGTCTTGTCAGGTCGGGCGTATACGTTGAGCGTGGCCCTGCCAGGCTCAGTGATGGATAATGCTCAGTCACCAGAGCTGCGGACGTACCTGGCGGGTCAGATCGCCCGGGCGTGTGGTGTGTTCTGCGTGGATGAGGTGGTCATATTTGACGAGCTGGGCGAGAACGCGAAGTGAGTCGCTACTTTGATTTTTTTTTTTTTTTTTTTGTCATTGATTACATAGCACTACATCCAGACAACAAATTCTGTGATTTGGCCTAAATTTACCTAATTTGATGATGCTGAGTCCAAAAATATCAACAAAAGTCATTACATACAGTGCGTACAGACTCTTTGCATCTGAGCCGCTGAGGACACCATGGTTGAGTCTCTCCATCAGTGTCGACTCCGGTTTGAACAATGTAAGGATGAACACCGTTACTGACAATCCTCATTTTGTCTGCGTGAGATTCTCCAGCTTTGTTGTTGTTGAGCTGTTAAAGCTCCGCCCTCTTCTGGAAAGGGGGCGGGGAGCAGCAGCTCATTTGCATTTAAAGGGACACACACAAAAACTGTGTTTTTGCTCACACCCAAATAGGAGCAAATTTGACAAGCTATAATAAATTATCTTTTGAGCTGAAACTTCAGACACATTCTGGAGACACCAGAGACTTATATTACATCTTGTGAAAGGGGCATTATAGATCTCCTTTAATGTCATTTAATGTCAATTAAATTGCGTATAAGATGTCCATTTTAATGTCAAAAGAAATTAAATATAAACACAAGGTTATACATTTTCTGTCAGTGTTGATGCAATAAAAATCTCAAAGATGTAGCCAAAAACATCTGGGTCATGTTTGCATTTTTTTCTGTCGCTGGCATATAATTAAAACCTTTAAAGGGATAGTTCACCCAAAAATTTTATTTCTGTCATTAATTACTCACCCTCATGTCCCAAACCTGTAAGACTTTGTTTGTCTTCGGAACACAAATTAAGATATTTTTGATGAAATCTGAGGGTTTCTGATCCACACATAGGCAGCAACGACATTGCACCTTTTGACGTCCAGAAAGGTAGTAAAACCGTCAACGTGACTACAGTGGTGCAACCGTAATATATTATGCAGAAAAACAAAACAAAATAATGACTTTATTCATTCTGCTACGGTATTTTCATTGCAGAGCTTCCATGTTTATGTCCGAACAGCAGCTCAGTATTGGCCGGCTCTGGTCATGTGAGCAGGACGACGCATGCGTGTGATGCTGACGCAGGAGCTGGCCAATAATGAGTCAGAGTAAAGTGTGATGTCTACAGCAAAAAAGGCTCTATTTTTGGAATCAGCACCCCAAAATTAGTTAGAAACAAGTATTGGATATCATTCAGCAAATATAATGCAGTGTTATCAGGTGCTGACAATTTAAATGCATAGATATGCAGTTTTGCTTTTTGAATGCATAGTACAAGCTTCAAAATGTTATCTTAATATTTCAGGAGCGTTGAGGGAGAGTTCAGAGGCATTGGAAAGAAAGGCCAGGCCTGTGTCCAGCTCGCACGCATCTTGCAATACCTCGAGTGTCCACAGTGAGTGCTGTTACAGTCAGATTTATGTCATATGAATGTGCATGTAGACGTTGAGGCATCATATCTGTGTTGCGTGCAGATATCTGCGGAAATCATTCTTCCCAAGGCATCCAGACCTGCAGTTTGCTGGTGAGTTTCACATAATCTAATACTGACCCTGTTTTAGATCTGAATGTTTGCATAAGCAGTTTCAATGTGTTTCAGGTCTGTTGAATCCTCTGGACAGCCCGCATCACATGCGCATGGATGAGGAGGCGGAGTTTCGAGAGGGGGTTGTGCTCGACCGGCCCAGCAAACCGGGGAAAGGGTCCTTCGTCAACTGCGGGATGAGGAAGGTGTGTGTTTGAAGACATGCAGATGATCTTTCATTGAACAGGAAATGACCTCAGACTGTTTATTCTGTCTACAGGAAGTTCAGATCGATAAACAGCTAAAAACGGGACTGAGAGTGACTGTACAGCTCAACAAGAACCAAAACAAAGGTAAACACACTGCTCACACTATTCATATTTTGAAATGGCTTATATTTTTTATTTTTCAGTTTCATTTTAATTTTACTTTTATTATATTGATAAACTTTGCAACATTGACAGTTATTGAAATTAATTGAATATATATATATGACAAACTATCTATTTATCTAATTATATATACATATATAAAAATGCAATCACATTAAGCAAAAAAAAAACATATTTTTTAATATATTTCATATATTGTTCAAATTCACTACCCTTTTGTTATGTTCAGGATAAAAACATCCACTAAATTAAACTGCTTTAAAAATGTATCAGATAAATTTTTTTTTTTTTTGCATAAATCTGTTAATCAACTTCAGTCCTGATCAAAACTACTAAATATTTAAAAAAAAAAACAGGATTTTTACTCTTTAATTGTTAAGTTCATAAATTATGTCACTGATTTGGGGAAAAAACCCACAAAAAATGGCTTATTTTCAATATAAAAAGTGATTGTGGACTGGACTGGACTATTTTTTACCTTTTATCACAGTCTTGGACATGTGAAAGATTAGTAACAACATTGGCTTTGATGCTTTGTTAGTTTTTGTGCAGCATCAGATTATTTTTTTTCTCCCTCATTTACTGTTCATGGCTGTTTTTGCCCCATTGACTTCCATTAAAACAACATTTTTTCATTGCAAAGCCATGACGCCATATAATCATGCATTCTTGATTGTTGATGGTTTTCCCTGTTAGGTAGAGGTAAAATGTTTATTTTTTACAGTTGATCACCAGGGCCCGGTTTTTCAAAAGGTTTAATCCGGATAAAATTGATCCGGATTTAGTAATCCTTTTTCTGCGATCCGTGCTCACGTAATCCAGCTTACTTTTGGAGCCAGTTTTTTAAAGCAACATCGGATTGGATCAATCTGATCCGGATAGGAACTTTTCAGGATCACCAAATCTGGATTTCCAGTGCTCTACGGAGGCCCTAAAGGGACATGATGATAGAAAGAATATGGGTTTTGAATTAAATAGATTTTTCTTGGATATTTACAGCTGTTTAGGGATTGTTTTATGGCACCAAAAGTAGGTTACTGCATTTAATTTATTACTTTAACAGTTAAACTAATCAAAAGCAAGATAAAAATGTGTATGTATATTACATGATAAAAATGTTGTATTTTTTGACTAGTTTTAAAGTTTTACTACATTTTCCTCCTGGAATCCACCTTGAAATCCTACCCCCTGTTGGGATCAGGATAATCCTGTTTTTTTGGATCAAAGTGATTCAAATCCTACAAAAAAAGCTGAAAAACCCAAACTAAAGGTTTGATCCAAGATTGGATTACGTGATCTAATCCGATTATGTGATCTGTTTTTTCTTTTGAAAAACACATTTTCAAGATTTGATCCAATCCGTTATCCAAAATCCTAGTGGATTACTTTTGAAAAACCGGGCCCAGGTGGCACCATTAAAGGATTAGTCCACTTTTAAATAAACTTTTCCTGATAATTTACTCACCCCCATGTCATCCAAGATGTTCATGTCTTTCTTTCGCCAGTCGAAAAGAAATTAAAGTTTTTGAAGAAAACGTTTTAGGATTTTTCTCCTTATAGTAGACTTCAACGGCTACCAACAGGTTGAAGGTCCAAATTACAGTTTCAGTGCAGCTTCAAAGGGCTTTAAATGATACCAAACGAGGAATAAGAGTCTAATCTAGAGAAGCGATCGGTCATTTAAAAAAAAAAAATACAATTGTATATGCTTTATAAACACATAATATCGCCTTGAACGTACTTCCTGCTTCCGTATTCTCTCTCTCTCTATATATATATATATATATATATATATATATATATATATATATATATATATATATATATATATATATATACACACACACACACACATTTGGGGTGAAAAACTACATTACCCATGATGCTATACAGAACATTCCACCAATCAGAGAGTCAAACCAAGCAAAATGCTTCAAAAGTTCTCCAAATGTTATCGAGTTAATCTCTCTACACTCTTAAAATACTACACAAAACATGTCATCATCATGTAAATCATGGGATCATTTTCATCTTTGGGTGAACTATGTTCTGTGTTGAAAAATAAAGTGGATAGAGCTAACATAGCTTTCAAATCTGTGACATTAATTTGAACCCTGTGTTTCAGAGGGGAGAGTGTATAAAGGTGCAGTTGTGGCTCCTCACGTCCCGAAGACAGAAGGTGGGCTGTACTGGGGCTACAGCGTCCGACTGGCTTCTTGTCTCAGTGAGTTCTTCCCATTTATTCATCTATTTCATCCTTTATTCCCCAGAAGCTAGTAGCACTGAAACTGAGTTCCTCTTATGTGTGTTTCTGTAGGCGCCGTGTTCACAGAGTGTCCGTATAAAGGCGGGTATGATCTGACCATTGGCACATCAGAGAAGGGGAAGAACGCAGATCACGTCACTCTGTCTCCATTCAAGTGAGTTTCTCATGGGTTTCTGCAGGTGTCTTATTTCATGGCTGATACATGTATTCAGAGATGTCACTGTCCCACTGGGACGAATTTTTAAAAATAATATCCTATTCTAAAACTAATTACTTAAGTAATCTTGACAAACTATATATCATTTGAAAGCTTTTAGACTCTAGTTTTTTAATTTTAAATGATTAATTTGCGACAAGATAACTCATCACAGTCTTGAGTCGAGTTCAGACCTTTATTTTGAAATAGCGATGTACATGTAAAATCATAGTTAAGTTTTACCAAGCCCTGCACATGACATGCAGGAAAAAATATACATATATTGGGCCATGAATTAAGAATTAATTTCCTAATTTTTATTAATTCGTTTAATAAAACTCAAACAAGTGAATGAATTAGGAAATGGTGGCCATGAATTAAGAATTTGTTCCTTGTTTTACTAAATCAAAACGAGCTAATGAATTAGTACAACATGGCCACAATTAACAAATGAATAAGTTGTGGGAATTAATTATTAATAATTGGCCTCGATTTTACTAAAAATAGGGAACAAATGAGTAAATCATGGCCACAGTTTATTAAAACGAGGGAACAATTTCTTAATTTGTGACCATGATATTTATATTTTTGTCCACATGTCATGTGCAAGTTTTCATGCCAAGTGTTCAAAAGATTGCTTGGAGGTCAACTACTGGGAATGTTTGGTACTGCACCCAAACTAAATCTTACTAAAAGCTCAGTTTTTGAGATATCAACCTCAA
Source organism: Chanodichthys erythropterus (assembly GCF_024489055.1). Lineage (NCBI taxonomy): Eukaryota > Metazoa > Chordata > Actinopteri > Cypriniformes > Xenocyprididae > Chanodichthys > Chanodichthys erythropterus. The sequence goes on along the minus strand of NC_090242.1, from coordinate 32,903,186 downwards.
ATTTGTTTAGATTTATGGCTTTGATTTTCTAGCAGTTTTAGCATAAAACATGTTTTATAAAATATATACTTATAATCTATGTGTCTGCTTTCAAAAGAGACTAAACTTGCATCTGTAATTATGGCAATTAAAGTTGGATAAAAGGTTAAAGTTGAACTGACAGTTTACATGTTTTAAATATGCTGTTTTGATTTTCTGAGAAATAAAACTCAACTTCTTTCTCTGTCAGGCACATGCTGGTGGTGTTTGGTGGTCTTCAGGGGTTGGAGGCCAGTGTTGATGCCGATGAGAATCTGAACATCAATGAACCCAGCGTGCTCTTTGACCTTTACCTCAACACCTGCCCTGGGCAGGGCAGTCGCACCATCCGCACCGAGGTGAGAGAGAAAATGCATTTTTGTACAGGGCTCCATAGGGGGAATTAAAATTTTCTGATAATTTACTCACCACGACATCCAAAATGTTCATGTCTTTCTTTCTTGAGTCGAAAAAAAATGAAGGTTTTTGATGAAAACATTCCAGGATTTTTCTTCATACAGTGGACTTCACTGGGGTTCAACGGGTTGAAAGTCCAAATGTCAGTTTGTGCAGCTTCAAAGAGCTCTACATGATCCCAGACGAGGAATAAGAGTCTCATCTAGAGAAACCATCGGTCATTTTCTAAAAAAAAAATAAAATTTATATACATTTTAACCAGAAATGCTAATCTTGCACTACTCTGTGATGTGCCACATGTGACGTAGTCATGTTGGAAAGGTCATGCGTGACGTAGGAGGAAGTACCGAGCAAGTGTTTACAAAGCGAATGTGCAAAGACTAAGTCAAAAGCACTTAAAAAAAAGGTAAAAGTTGGAAAATTTTGAAGTTTTTCGCTCTACCGCGGTACTTCCACCTACCTTTCTAACATGATTACGTAATGCGTGGTGCATCACAGAGCAGTGCAAGACAAGCATTTGGGGTTAAAAAGCATATTTTTTTAGAAAATGTCTGATGGTTTCTCTAGGTAAGACTCTTATTCCTCGTCTGGGATCATGTAGAGCTCTTTGAAGCTGCACTGAAACTGACATTTGGACCTTCAACCCGTTGAACCCCAGTGAAGTCCACTATATGGAGAAAAATCTGTTCTTCAATATTTAATGTATGTTTGAATAAATCCTTAAATGGAGTAGAAGCAGTTATTATAAAAAAATTTGCAATTTAAATGGTTGTATACAAATCAACTGTTAATTTTAACCTTTAATATTACAGTAATGCACCAAATAACAGGGTTTCCTGTATAATTTACTGCATTTATTTTTTTTCTTGTGAAAAATGACATGTACTGTACCTGATATATATCCAAATGAACCCAGCCCTAGAAAATAATATTTTTTCCCCATAAAAAAGTGTTTTGAACAAAGTTCATGTTCTTGTTAAACTGCTTCAGTTCATTAATTGTTTTTATTCTTCATTCAGGAGGCCATACTGATCAGTTTATCAGGACTCAGGCAGAAAATCGCAGCTGTATTTCCTGACCTGTCCAAAGGATGACCACAGGAAGTGCATTTAAAGGACTATAACTGTCTGCAGCAGGAAGTGCAGCAACTGGATGAGCTGACCGTGTGCACTCACATCTGTAAAATCAAAAGCCTCTGAACTTATGAATTTAAAGCGTAAAGAACTTTTGCATTCTTTATCCATGTACATTTTGTGAATCATTTTGTATTGACTCTTTATTGAAATATTACTTTGTATCAGTGAACTGTCAAAGTTAGAACCATAAACAAACAAATCATGAAACTCATGAGTCTGTTTTCAAACATATACATTTATTTTTTCAAGACAGGCATGTAAAGAACATTCATAATGAGCAAAACAATCCGCTCATATACTGTCAGAATACTGCAACCACGAGTAATCATCATCATTATCTTAAAGGTACATACTGATTTCAGTCTGAAACCCTGTCCAGATCAGTTCATCTCAATACAATGCCCATTACCCACAATCCCTCTGCTCTTGTGCTTGGGCAGACGGTTGATTTTAAAGAACGAAATGAAGGTTTTAACATTAAGGGTGATAACTGAGGTCATTTCGAGCAGGACATGAAAATTAAATTTAAAAATGTAATGTTTTTCGGATGTTTCCAGTGAAATTTGTCATTCCGTTCTTCTCATGCTTGATTATTTTCAAGATCAACTGAATTCTGTATGAACCCGAGCATATTTATGGGTCTTATACAAACCAAAGGCAAGACATTCAAAGCAGCACAAAACTACCTGTTACCGACAACAACTTGAGTTCTCCAATGAAAGCGCAGTGCCAGAAAAGGCATCGTCCAATGAGAGCAGAGCATTTACAACAGTCATATGAAAATACTCATTTAGAAATAGAAGCGATTCAGCGTGATATTTAAACATGTGTTTTTACACTAACAGCTGTAGCCAGAAAAATTCAAACTGTACAACTGATCAATAACATCAGAACTACTTGTTAAAAAGGTCGTCATAAACCGAAAGGCCTCTACACACCGCTGACATCACTTTAAACGCGACACAGTATGTTTGTGATTGTTGGTGTTGATGAGTATATATTTTTCTGCTTGTTGGTTGAACTTCACAAAGATATGTCCAGGTCATGTTTCACCCACAATCAAAAGAAAAAATGAAATTATATTTTATATGAAGCCAGTTTTAGGTCCAGTAAGATTTTAAATTAAAATGACAATTATGTGATATGCATTCCGGAAAAATCCCAACATTGTTATTTTAGTATTATTTATATACTATTATAGTATTTCAAATTAGCTTATATTTTTATATTTTCAGTTTAAGATTTAGTTTTATTAATGTTATGTGCTTTTGTCAATTTTAGTTTAAATATTTTACATTTTATATAAATTTTTGGTCTAATATTTTAGTTTTAGCAATTTTAATACTTCAACTTATTTTATTTATAAATAATATTTTATAATACTTTTAATATTTTTATTTTATTTCAGCTTTATTTCAGTTAATGGAAATGACAATGATGTGTGTGTGTATATATATATATATATATATATATATATATATATATATATATATATATATATATATATATATATATATATATATATATATATATATATATATATATATATATATATATATAATATATATATATATATATATATATAATATATATATATATATATATAATATATATCAATTTGTTTTAGTAATTTTATGTGCTTTTTTCAATTTTAGTTAAAATATTTGGGTTTAATTTAATTTATTTTTAGTAATTTTTTGTTTTAATAATTTTATGTGACTGTCAATTTTAGTTTTAAAAAATCATTTGGGTTTAATTTAATTTATACGGAAGAGGATTAGGGCCAAGCAATAATAAAAAAATGAAACCATCTCAAGATAAATATTGTAAAATTTCGAGAAAAAAGTAGAGATAAAATGTTGAGAATAAACTCATTAAATTATAAGAAAAAAGTCGTTAAATTACAAGAACAAATTTATTCTCAACATTTTATCTTGACTTTTTTCTCGAAATTTAATTACATTTTTCTCATAATTTAACAAATTTGTTATTGTAATTTAACAACTTTTTTCTCGTAATTTAATTACTTTATTCTCATAATTTAATGAGTTTATTCTCAACATTTTATCTTGACTTTTTTTTTTCGAAATTTAACGTCATTTTTCTCATAATTTAATGAATTTGTTCTCATAATTTAACAACTTTTTTCTCGTAATTTAACGACTTTATTCTCAACATTTTATCTTGACTTTTTTCTCGAAATTTAACGTCATTTTTCTCATAATTTAACGAATTTGTTCTCATAATTTAACGACTTTTTTCTCGTAATTTAACGAGTTTATTCTCAACATTTTATTTCGACTTTTTTCTCGAAATTTAACGACTTTTTTCTCGGAATTCAACAACTTTAATCTCAAGATGGCTTTATTTTTTTATTATTGCTTGGCCCTAATAATATTATTTTGTTATTTTTAACTTATTTTATTTCAGTTTTTTTAAATCTACATTTCTCATTTAATACTTTTATTTTATTTCAATGAATGAAAATGATTTTTAATAGTTTTAGTTAAAATCATAATATATGGACACAATGTTTTTTTAAATCTTTCAGTGCAACAAATATGACAATACAACGTACACATACTGTACAATTGAAATCAATTTCAACATTTCAGTATTGAGAACTGGATCATTAAAATTATCATAATGCAAAACATGAATGCTTCTGCATCCTGTACACCCCCGATTAATGGATTTTCTTATTTTTTTTCTTCGATTTTGGGGTGAAAAATGATCCGGACATGTCCTTGTAGTGGATGTTTTAATTATTATCATTACTATATTTATTGTTTTTAGATAATAAAGGCATAAACAACTCCATTCCAACAGCTTCCCAAAAACACACACAAAATGTGCCTTCCATCTGAAAACAATGTGATTTAAAATAACCTTTTACTTGGTTGTTTAAAAAGTGTTTTTAATAGTTTATTGTAATATTGTTTTGTTTAGGGCATTTTAAAGCCATATAAACTTGTAAAAATATTTTTTGTTTGTTTTGGAATAATTTACATAGTTCTTATTTACAAAATAAAACAATCTTGTAAAGTTGTTTCAATTCTCATTCGTATACTCTGATATTTTCACATGACTAACACTCAGATGTGCTGATTGTACCACAAGATGTAACTGAATCTTTCACTTGGCAACTGATACAAAGCATTTCTCATTCCAAAAGGCATCCATTCTCTGAGAAATGATGGATTATGGGTGTAAAACTGTGTAAGAGAAGGTGTACTTTATGGCAGTAATAGGTAGATGTCATGCTCAAGACAATTAAAGTTCCATCTGTTCATTTTCCAAAGGAAAACAAAGATTGTCCAGCCTTGTTCCTGGATCCCTGAATAGCCTCCATTTTGGCTCAGTTTCTAATCCAGATCAAAGAGAAACCAGCAGCCATACTGGATAATGTTTCTGAGCAGGCAATGCGTCTGAAATGGTAGCCATTTTGGATTAGAAGGTCACCATGTTGGATCCAACTCACCAGGCTGGATGTGTCGGATGGTTTTCTCACGTGTTGTTCACCACGTTGGGTGGGCGTAGCTGATGTTGTACTGCTTGGCCCAGTGCGCGAACACCTGTTTCTCAGTGATGAAGCGATGGTGTGATCCCCAGCGCCCCCTCTCGTTCTGCAGGTACGTTACACACTCGTCTGGACCTCTGGGTTTGTAATAGTGATAGGGCATTCGTTTGGGCTGAGGGCGTTTCCTGGAGGAAAAACAATTCAGGAAAATAGATTTTATTGATTTAGTATTCTTAGATTAACATTTATTATTGTTTTTGCCTTTATAGAGAGCAACAGTGCTGCCCACTTTATCATAAGCCATGAAGCAAACCAATCAGCTATGAGGTGAATCACATTACAAGCTTTGATTTTTTTGGAAAAAAATTTTTTGTAACTGATTACTTTCACGGCTCTCTGACTGGTGGAATTTTCTGTACAGCATCGTGGGTAATGTAGTTTTTTCACCACAGATTCTGCTGTTAAACACAATTATTTTACGTTACGTTTTATAATAAATATTTTCCCCAATGATACAATGAAATTTGCTCTTGCCCAACTCAACACTGGAGTGAAACTTTCATCTTACCCACAATGGTTTGGCGGCACCATCCCATAAACCTTGATGCTATCACACATCTCTATGGCAATCACCATGGTAAACCAGCCCGTGCTTAACCAGGACTGAGACTTTTTTCTGTGAAAACAGGAAACGACAATCAAAACAATGTTCAGCCAACGCAATAGAGAACAAATTAGGGTTGGGCGATATTATTATTTTAATGAATATTATACAATCAAGATATTTTTTTTTACCATGTTGTAATGTAGCAGGGTTATTATCATTAACTTAAATTAAAACTGTAAAAAAAAAAAAAGATTACTTGAAACATTACAACTGAAACTAGATGAAAAAAGTTGGCTTGAAAAAGCCGGTCCAGAAAGTTTGAAGCAATTTTAAAAGTTTTCAGTTTGAAAGTTTCAGTTTTAGTCTAGTAGTTTTGATAGACAGACAGATAGATAGATAGATAGATAGATAGATAGATAGATAGATAGATAGATAGATAGATAGATAGATAGATAGATAGATAGATAGATAGATAGATAGATAGATAGAGTGAGTCAGGGTAATCAAGGTGGCTGCTAGGTTGATATCATGTGGTTGCTAGGGTACTCTGAGTGGTTGCAAGGGTTTTATGTGGTTGCTAGGGTTTTTCTAAGCAAGTACTAAGGTACTTGGGGTGGTTGCTTGAGGTATTCTGGGTGGTTGCTAGAGTGTTGCTATGCGGTTGCTAGGGTACTCAGGGTGGTTGCTATGTGGTTGCTAGGGTACTCTGGGTGGTTGCTAAGTGTTGCTATGCAGTTTCTAAGGTATTCTGGGTGGCTGCTAGGGTACTCGGCCAGGGTTGCCAGGGTGATTTTTGTGGTTTCTAGGCGGTTGCCATGGTGTTCTGGGTGGTTGCTATGCAGTTGCTAGGTTGTTCTGGGTGGTTACTATGAGATAGCTAGCTAGCTAGCTAGCTAGCTAGCTAGATAGATAGATTGATAGATAGATAGAGTAAGTCATGGTAATCAAGGTGGTTGCTAGGTTGATGTTATGTGGTTGCTAGGTTACTCTGAGTGGTTGCAAGGGTTTTATGTGGTTGCTAGGGTTTTTCTATGCAGTTGCTAAGGTACTTGGGGTGGTTGCTAAGGTGTTGCTATGTGGTTGCTTGAGGTATTCTGGGTGGTTGCTAGGTTGTTCTGAGTGGTTACTATATAGATAGATAGATAGATAGACAGATATAGATAGATAGATAGATAGATAGATAGATAGATAGATAGATAGATAGATAGATAGATAGATAGATAGATAGATAGATAGATAGATAGATAGATAGACAGATATAGATAGATAGATAGATAGATAGATAGACAGATATAGATAGATAGATAGATAGATAGATAGATAGATAGATAGATAGATAGATAGATAGATAGATAGATAGATAGATAGATAGATAGATAGATAGACAGATATAGATAGATAGATAGATAGATAGATAGATAGATAGATAGATAGATAGATAGATAGATAGATAGATAGATAGATAGATAGATAGATAGATAGATAGATAGATAGAAAGAACTACAACTGAAATAAAATATATATAAAAATGATTTTATTTCAGGCAACATTTCTCAGTTTAGTCTATGAAGTACTAACATAACTAAAACTAAATAAACTAAAAACAAAAACTATATAGACATATTAAAATAATATAATGAGAACAAGAAAATGTAAAAATAAAATCCTTCCCATTTAACAGTGTGAAATGAATATTGTGGTAAATTTTGAAAACAAAATATATGGAAAATAGATAATATAATATTTAATATTTTACATAATATAAAATTTCTGTAACAGTTACATTAAAACACTGAAAAAAGCATGTTAAAGTGCAGTGCACATCTGGAAGTGAAGGTGTTCACCTGTCTCTGCCGGTCTCTTTCTGAAAGAGTGTGTCAAACTTCTGCATTTTGCTGGGCGAGATGACGAAGAAGGACAGGTTACTGTAGGTCATACTGACTCTCTGGATCAGCCGGTACAGAGTTCCCTTCGAGTCGCGTCCGATCTTTGACGACGGGCCCCAGAATATGATGGCGGAGATGTCCGAGCGATTGAGGAACTCTGCAGGTTTGCGGACGACCCGGAATATGCTGGAATGAGCCACGACGCGCACGCTGGTCCGGTTCCCCACGTCTGATGCGTACCCAGAGGTCGGAGCGTCGTTCATGCGGATGACGCACTCCGTACGGTCGATCTCGTCTCCGCCGTGAGTCCCCAACACATGACTAGAGCTGGTCACTAATGCACACTGATGGCAGTGCAGGTTCATGCTCTGAAACAACAATTCACCACACTGAACAACTCATTTATTTCAGCAAGAATTCTAGTGCATTTCTTTTTCATCCAGCAAAAAATAAATACATTTCAAAATATATAAAATGCTGATATAGATGTTAAAATATATTTTATACAAAAGTGTTATGATAAGTTTACTTATTTATATTTTCCCATATATGTTTTGTCCATTTTTATATATATTTTCAATGTAAATTTACTTACATATTTTTGGCGTTTTTTTTATATATATATTTTCAATGTAAATATATTTATATTGTCCAATATGTATATTTACATATATATAAAATCCATTTTGCATTCACCCAAAATGTATTTTAAGATTTAAAAATATATAAAAATGCAATTAAAATTCCATCCAGCAAATATATATATATATATATATATATATATATATATATATATGAATACATTTTGGTTTGACTGCATATATATATATATATATATATATATATATATATATATATATATATATATATATATATATATATATATATATATATATATATATATATATATATATATATATATATATATATATATGTATATATATATATATATATATATACACACATAAATATATAGTCAAAAATAATTCAGACATTTTTGATATTTTTGATATCTTATATCTTTGACATATTTTATACATATATATATATATATATATATATATATATATATATATATATATATATATATATATATATATATATTCATTGTATTTTAACATTAGAAAATATAAAACATGCTAATATAGGTGGTCAAATATATTTATATAAAAATTTATATTCCCTTATATTCCCTCATGTATTTTCTTAAATTTTTCATATATTTTCGATGTAAATATTTATATTGTCTAAAATATTTGAAAACAAAAATACATTTTTCATTCATCCAAAATGTATCTTAAGATATATACAAAAATGCTACAAAAAGTCCATCCAACAAAAATATATATATATTTCAAAATATACAAAAATGTTAATAAAGCTGTTAAAATATATTTATATAAAATGTTTTAATTAGTTTACTTGCTTTAATTTACTTACATATTTTTGGCGTTTTTTTTATATATATATTTTCAATGTAAATATATTTATATTGTCCAAAATATATTTTATGTATTTAATATAAAATATATATATTTGTGTTCACCCAAATTTATTTTAAGATTAGAAATGTATTTTCTTATCTTTTCGCAGCATATTTTGGCACTTGAAGATTTAATTTTTTTTATGATTTCAGTTCTTCTACTTCATAAATACAATGTAACTTGCTGTTTCTCAATTTTCTAGCAATTTCTGAATGAAAATTCTTGCTACACCAATTTCTTTTTCAGCGTACATATATTTTAGCCTGAAAAACACAATTTTATGCCACATAAACAGGAATTTCACACCTTGTTGCCGTAAACAGGAAGATATCCCTCCTTCCCAGCCCATTTCTTGAGGTTGGTGTTTTTGACCGTGTGATGAAACTCACTGACTTTAAAGGAGCTGTAAATATCAGCTGAGCTGTTCGAGCTGTAGAGGATGAGGAGGGTCATGATGAGGAAGATCGTCCCATAAATCACCATCCGCTGCCCCTGCTGCCATTGCTGAATAAAACACAGACACATACAAACTCGACATTATTATAGAATTATCCATATGTTTATGTATGCATGTAAAGTTCTTTGAACTCCAACTATACCATTAAATGTTTCATAATGACTTCACGTCACCCTGAGTGGTTTCTACCACGACCACCTAACACTATCTTGCGGGACTCTCAAGTCTCACGCATTCACTGTGAGACATGCATTTCAGCCAGTTCACACGCTCACACGCCACACCTTGATAAGATTTGTGCAAGCTGTTCCTATCGCGGCGCTGAGAAAACATCATCCTGCACCAACATAAATTTTGATTATAAATTTATATTACAAATGTTGCATGTTGTGGCTATAGTTTTTATGTGTGTATGCTGCTATTACCTGTAATTATATCCTTATTGTAACAAATGCTATAAATATATTACAAGACAATTTTCATAAGGCCAAGTACAGGTTAGAATCAAGATAATGGGCCCTATAATACACCCGGCGCAATGCGACGCAAGGCGCAGCGCAAGTATGTTTGCTAGTTTGCGTTCGGCACCGTTTGCGTTTTCCCGTTCAGCGCCACGTCCTTAAATTAGTAAATGCATTTGCGCCAGTTAGTGCGCCCATGGGCGTGCTGGTCTAAGAGAGGTGTGTTCAAGCGCATTGCTGGCGCATTGCTATTTTAAGGAGCTAAAAATAGACTGCGCCATAGACCAACTCAAACCTGGTCTAAAGTCAATGGCGCAATATTTTTTTGTTAGAGCGCGTTGGTAGAAACTGCGCCTCTGGGCGCGTCCACAGTGCGCGTTGACTTTGCTTATTACACACAGGGATGCGCATCACACAAACATGCCAAATATTAAAAACAAAAGGATTACAGTGTAAAAGAATATTATTGTGTAGGCTACATAAATATAAAAATGTAATTATGAATAGTCATTGCGTGTATTAGAATTAGGCTACCTATTTTCAATTCAGCCTATCAGCCTACTTATAATGATGAACGAAACTGGCTAATTAATTGAACAATCTTGCCAATAAACACACATATATATTAACTGACTGATCACGCGGAGCTGTTTGCAAGCCTGCATTTGCTTCGTGCACGAGCAGATCGGTTTCTTCGCTTGAAAAGTGTTCAGCTTTTCTGCCAACAAATTCCGCCATGTAAATAGCAATCCGCCATGGCGCGAGTGCATTTCGCTCTTAAAGGGAATGGGAGATGACACTCTGATTGGTTTATTGAACGTTACGCCCATTACTCATCAAGAGAATAGGGACAACCCATTTAAAAAATGCGGCCCGGTACACGGACCGCTTTTCCGTCGTTAAAATAGCAAAAGTGGATTTGGACACGCTCTGAGTGCACCTGCGCCGTGCGCTTTACACTTTGTGTTTAAATCGTTGAAATAGGGCCCTAGAGCTTTAAAGTCTGAACCTTCTTGAATTATTGACTAAACAATTGTGTAAAATGTGTTCTGCTAATAATGACAGATATTAGGGAAAAACCTAGCAGATGACAGAAAATTAACATTTTCAATATAAGTTTAACAGTTTATGTAATATTCTTTAAGTAAAATTCTGTCAAATTGATAAGATTTTAGATGCTATAATAGAAGCAGTTATGTTATTAAAGGGATAGCTCACCCAAAAATGAAAATTTGATGTTTATCTGCTTACCCCCAGTGCATCCAAGATGTAGAGGACTTCTTTTCTTCAGTCGAACGCAAATTATGATTTTTAACTGCAACCGCTGCCGTCTGTCAGTCAAATAATAGCAGTGATTGGGAACTTGAACAATAAGAGTCGAAAAAACTTCCATAGACAAATCCAAATGAAACCCTGCGGCTCGTGACGACACATTGATGTCCTAAGACACGAAACGATCGGTTTGTGCGAGAAACCGAACAGTATTTATATAATTTTTTACCTCTAATACACCACTATGTCCAACTTCGTTCAGCTTCCGGCTAGTGAGGTCTGATCGCGCTCTGACAACGGAAGTGATGTCTGGCGCTCATTGAAGTATATGGGCGAGACATCACTTCCGTCTTCAGAACGCGTTTTTTGACCTCACTAACAGGAAGCTGAATGAAGTTGGACATAGTGGTGTATTAGAGGTAAAAACCGATCGTTTCGTGTCTTAGGACATTAATGTGTCGTCACGAGCCGCAGGTTTTAATTTTGATTTGTCTAAGCAAGTTTTATTTACTGTTATAGTTGAAGTTCCCATCTACTGCTATTATTTGACTGACAGACGGCAGCGGTTGCAGTTAAAAATCATAATTTGCGTTCGACTGAAGAAAAAAAGTAACCTACATCTTGGATGCACTGGGGGTAAGCAGATAAACATCAAATTTTCATTTTTGGGTGAACTATCCCTTTAACCAACTTTGCATGTGGATGAAACCACAAAAGACCATTTTGCGCACAAATGAATCTCATGAGGGAGCATGTCCTGTGACCCCAAATCCACACCCAACCCTTTCATTTTTTTAGCATTCTGGTTTTATGGTTCCTGAACGAAATCACTTCTGCTAGCAAAAGCTTGAGAGAATTGGGCCGAGGGGCCGCTGCTGCAAATATTTGAGTGGCTCCTTCCCTAACAGATGTAATCTCACTCCAAACTGTTGATGAAACTCGAGAGCCCTGATCTTGGTCACAATGAGCCACTTCTCTTCAGTGCACCACAGCTGGCTCTTCGCCCTGCTTATGCACTCCCTCGGCCCGCTCTGCTTGCGACTTTGCAATAAAGCGGTTCTGATGATGCACGAAATTCCTTTAAGACAAGTCATTTCACTCGGCGGTAGACTTATGCTGATATTCGGTAATAAGATATATCACAATAATGAATATACACAATATTGTTACTGTGGGCACCTCAAAATACAGTGCATAATTATTTATTACGAATTATTAAAATTTTTATATTACATTTTAAGAATACTTTACCTATCAGCCGTATAAAATCCACAACACCGCTGTATGTGGCGTCAAAGAGACACGCACACTATGTAAACAAACCCAACGTGCATGAAAAGCACATGGCAGAACGAGTGAAGATGCGCTGAATGAAAGTGCACGTTCACTCTCTGACAGCAGAGGGCGCTGATGGAACAGCAGAAGTGCAGCGGTTACCCCGGAAACCCCGTTAACAAAGCTGCGGTACTACTGAACAGTATTTAAAATGCTTCAAACAGCCATTCTTTTTTTTGTTTTTGTTTTTTGTATTCGCAATGTTTTTCATCACAGCACCAAATACTTAATACTTAAAGACTTAATAGGTTATTTATTTTCAAACTTAAACATTTTTATATTTTAATCTGGACAACAACATGCTAATGTTCTGATTATTAAATAAATAAAATTTGTTATTGTTCAGTAACACTTGATGACTTAAGGCTTCGTTAGTTAACATGTTAATTTATTATTACCAAACTGACAATGAAAAATACTTTTTATTATAGCATTTATTAATCTTAGTTAATGTTAATTTCTAGTTAATGTTTATTAACATTACTAAAATCAAAAGTTGTAATTATTACTTAATGGACCTAAAACTAACAATGATCAGTTATAATTTTTAACTAATATTAACAACAATAAAAAATACCTTCTGTAACAAATGTAGCTATTGCTCATTCTTAATCCTGGTTAATGCATTAACTAACGTTAAATAACGAGACCTTATATAGTGTTACCTGTTGTTCTTTATAATTCTTTTGGACTTTAATCTGTTTGAAACATTTTACTTTATCATTTTTTGTGTACTGCGTTATTGTATTTAAATGTTCAGAGTTCTTTTTGTAATAAGAAAAAGAGTTCTTAAACCTGTTATACTATGAGAACGCTTTTTTTGCAACTTATTTCAATATCGTGATAAAAGCTTAAGCAATTATCGCAACATGAAAATTTGTTACCGTCACATGCCTACTCGGCAGCCATCTTTGAAATGCCTCTCGGGCATTCAAGTTCAGCTCCTATCTCTGACTGTCTCTGACGGCCGCTGCAGTGATGCGATGACTTTACCAATCAGCGATTGGCTTTTATTTAGAAGGCGGGACTTATTTCACCATATTGCCTGTTGCACTTTTTCCCATTCCAAACAATACGAGTGACGCGTCTTGTGTTATTCAGTAGTCTTTTGGTTGAGTTCCAGTCTGGTTTGTTTATATCGTGCTTCCTTTCTGCAAATGAGTTCAGGGCAGTATTTTGTTGTTGTGATTGTGAAAAATGTCACCATTGTAGGTCTGAATCGAGAATTGCAATAGGAACTCACATCAGTGTTCAGGGAAAAAACTGGACGGTTTAATGCAATTTTGTGTCATTGAGCTAGCTTCTGATTTGGCTGTGAGATTCGCCGATTTTGGGTGCTTAAGATGTGTTTGATTCTACTGTCCAGTTGGCATTTTCACCTCAAAATGGCTGCCGTGCTACTGAAGCGCCACCTAGTGGCTGTTAACCAAAAAGCATCAGAGTGTCGCTTAATTGGTATGAGGGGTAAAGCAGCACAGTTTATCATATTAGATACATTTGAGTGTGTTAAAAATGATGTCATAACATTACTCTGAGAGTTCGCTCTGTGGCTGCTGTGAAACACTGTTGCACAATGCATTAAGCTAGATCGATTTTAGCTATTAATTTTAGCTAATGCATTAAGCTAAATCCATATTAAATGCTGGATGGCTTGTGCTGATAAATGGCAATTAATTTTACTGTATGATGGAGAAAATGCCGCATTAATGTTACTAAAAGTAAAGCTGCATCTGATTATGCTATGTTTGCTACAAAATAGTGTTTTTCTCTGAGGCATGGTTAAAAAAAAAATAAAAAAAAAAAGATTTAAACAATAAGACTAAACGTGTTGAGCTATATAACAATTAGCTTTCTGTCTATAAATATATCAAAACAGTTGTTCCCTTGTCTTTTAAAACATGTAAATATTAAAGCGTCTTTGGTGTTTCCATGGTTTCTACAAAATAAAACCAGAAACTGAGGGTAATGCGGGCATGACGCAATTAACAGGCGACTCCTCACATGTCCCGGAGCCTTGGTTAAAATTGCAATTTTCTCACAATTTACAAATAGAAGTAAACATTTGAGATATTGTAAGTACTCAAGTGAACAAAATATATAACACTGGCCTAGTGGTTTTGGGATATTTTACTGCAGAAATTTTACATATTGCACCTTTAACTTCTTAATTATATTTTTATAGAAATCATATCAGATTGAAAATGCAATGTTTTTCTTGATTATAATCAATCATTTAATCAGTTATATTTTAATCATTTATTGTTTTATGTTTTTATGATTTTATAGCAAATGTACACTGTTTCTTTCATGAAAAGCCTTTTAAGGGTTACAGTGTGTTTTTCTAAGTCTGCTGCAGCTGCATATGCACACAGTGTCTTAAGTTTCCATTGGCATATGTAAATACAAGGGTGATAAAGTACATATATTTTTAAAAGGCCAGAAGTAGATGTGTGCATGGGTCAAAAAGTAAACATTATAGGTCTTTGTTTTCACAGATGTATCTGATTTCCACGAAAAGGGGAACCAATACCTTATTTGTCAATCTCATGTCTAGTAACACTGTCAGACTCTACTTTGGACCTGCAAAATGCTGTCACTCATACAAGTGTATTATTTCTGATTCGCTTTAATAGCTCTTTAACAGTGGTTTACTGGTGTTGGTTACTAGCTTTAAGGTATAAGAAGGTGTCTTTTCTCTTGTATGTCTTAGTCTCGTTTTGACATCTTCTCAGTCACGAGAAGTCTTGCTCTTTGCACCAACGAGATCTCGTCAAACTTTATTCTTCATAAGCAAGATCATTTCACTCAGACTTATAGATTATACTTAGATTTTTGATTAAGATTATATTTAGATCTTACTAACATTTTCTTTGATAATACTTGTATTTTGGACTTTTTCAGAGATATTGGAAGGTGATTGATAACTCTTTTGTATTATTCTGTCATGATCAATTTCATTTATTAAATTTACATTTTTATAATTCCAAATTAATTTATCATTTATTTTCTGATTATATTTTGACAAGCAATAAAAATCAATTTAATCATCTGACCTTGGATCTCCTAATTGCATCAGTTAAATGTTGAAATAAATGCAAAAAATACAGTGTATCGTGTCTGTCAGCTGAATGTGAGCCACCAATTCTCCTCCTTGGCCATAAGGGAAAGTGAATATTTAAAAAGACATTAACCAGATCAACATTGTCAATGGAATTCTACAAAACTTAAGTGAAAACACCAGATGATCATGCAATGGGATAAAATATTTTCTCTTCCCTGCAAACGAAAGAATGAAGAAATGAAGAATGTGGATATTTAACCAAGTCCAGAAAAAAAAAAAAAAAAAAGCAGCATCTGTATTAATTTCCGCAGCGGCTATTTGCACGATGTTTAAATAGCAATTACATGCTATGTACACTAAGTAAAAATTGAGTATTTTCTTAGCGATAGTCAAACAGATATCGTCTTGTTTCAAAAGGTTGCTTTTCTCTGCCCTCAATCATAAAATAAGTGTTATCTCCGGTCCCTGGAATTGCTGGCTTCGGCAGAGAATACCATTTAGACAATTTCTATTAAATGGAATATGATACATTTTACACAGATTTCATTCAAGCCATAATTTAGACATAAATTACAGATTTAAATGCATTCCAAACATGAAATACTTTCATTCAACCATTCAAAAGTTATCACATTTACATGAATTGTGGGTATTCTAAGGTGGAAAAAAAGTACATTTCAATAATGTACTTAAAGGGTTAGTTCACCCAAAAATGAAAATGATGTCATTAATGACTCACCCTCATGTCGTTCCAAACCCGTAAGACCTCCGTTCATCTTCGGAACACAGTTTAAGATATTTTAGATTCAGTCCGAGAGCTTTCTGTCCCTCCATTGAAAATGTATGTACGGTATACTGTCCATGTCCAGAAAGGTAATAAAAACATCATCAAAGTAGTCCATGTGACATCAGTGGGTTAGTCAGAATTTGTTGAAGCATCGAAAATACATTTTGGTCCAAAAATAACAAAAACTACGACTTTATTCAGCATTTTTATTACCTTTCTGGACATGGATAGTATACCGTACATACATTTTCAATGGAGGGACAGAAAGCTCTCGGACTAAATCTAAAATATCTTCATTTGTGTTCCGAAGATGAACGGAGGTCTTAAGGGTTTGGAACGACATGAGAGTGAGTCATTAATGACATTTTTGGGTGAACTAACACTTTAAAGTGCTCTATTTGCACGTACTAATTTTGTACTTAATATACTACAAATTCTCCTTTAGTACTTCTTAAGATCATCTTAAGAACATCTAATTGTACTCAACTGTGCTATTTTGAGGCAGCATGAAATATGAACTAAAATGTGATTTTAATATACTATCTCTATTTAAAAAAATATATTTAGTTACCACTTGTAGTACACTATGGGTTCAAATGTACTATAAGTGATATCTAAATACATTTGTTAAATATAGAGATAGTATATTAGAAGCACATTTTAGTTCATATTTCATGCTGTCTCAAAATAGCACAGTTGAGTACACTTAGATGCTCTTAAGATGATCTTAAGAAGTACTAAAGAAGAATTTTTAGTATATTAAGTACAAAATTAGTGCGTGCAAATAGAGCACTTGAAGTACATTATAGAAGTGTACTTTTTTTTTTTACCTGGGAAAGCATAACTGGTTACAGGTAGTATGTGTGGACACAATATAAAATTGATGCAGTTGAAAGATGTTTGATAAGTCCATTTCAAATAGTTTGGAACAATTCCATGCAGTTTTAGTTGTGGAAACTTTGTTTTTGTTGTTTTTTCTGTAAAGTTAGGTCACTCAGAGGCCTGCATTGTTTCTTTCTCTTTTGATCTGGAGATCAAACACTCTTTATCTTCTGGTGACCCTTTGGTTGCTACAAATAGCTTAAGTTTGTCATCTCTCCTTCAGTCAGGAAGCATGGGTGCCATAAAAGGGTTATTCTGTAGACAGACTGGAGCCGAAAATTAGGTTCTCTGAGCTTGGGTTTCTGGAATTATGTTTTGAAAGAATCATCTGAATGATTCATCCCGCTGCGCAATGTGACGTCGGAGTGACGTCTTTTTCATGTCATTTTTGGACGTCCAAATTCGGTCCATTGAAGGGGTTGTTTTGTAACGCGTTTTTCGATGTCTTCCTCACGTCTAATGTTAACGTCCGTGGGACCTCCGTGTAAGGGCTATTTATAGTCCAAATGAGGTCGTTTGCGGACGTCTTCTCAACATCAAATTTAGACTTATTTTGGACGTCGTTTAACTGTGGTCCCATGTTTCCAGAGGGTGGAGGACATGTTTTCTATGCCAGTTAATTTTCCTGTAGCTTTGTTTGGCTCAACTTCTAGTTTCAACAGGAAATGCATTACATCTTTGTATGCATCTCTCTTCCTGTTGAAACTAGCTGTTGAGCCAAACAAAGCTTGAGGAAAATTAACTGGCATAGAAAACATGTCTTCCACCCTCTGGAAACACGGGACTACATACAACACTACACTTATACAAATACAAATAAATCACAATTTAATATCACCATTTTCATTTTTATTCAAAAATAAATGCAGCGATGCCAGCGATGCAGGCTGAAAAGCTGTGCCGTCATTTTGCATTCGCGCGAAATGCCTGTTGTGTTGCCTCGGCCAATCAGAGTGGCGTTTACTGGTTGGGTTATGATGATGTGCTGCCTCGACCAATCAGAGTGATGTTGACTGGTTTTTGTCTCTTTGGTTGAAGTCCGAAGCCCTCGCCTGTCCTTTAGCTGCTGTTGGTTCTTTTTAAATTAGAAATAAGGAGGATAGGCCTAATATATGCTACCATGAAATTATTTTCTGAACTATAATTTCCCAGAAATTGCATTTCCAAATAAATAAACAGATACATGCAAAAATACATGTATGCATAAAGAAATAACTTGATTAGGCTACTTTAAATAAACCAGTTAAAGAAAAACAGGAAAATGTAAAAAAAAAAAAAAAAAAAACATGGCCTGAATAAATAAATAGGCATTTACATAATAAATCGTGTTTGTTTCTAAATAATCTGTGTGTGAAGAGTTCAGATCTGAAATTCTTCTAGAATGATCATTTTTATAAAGCTTGTTTAGTTAAGTACTTTCACTTAATTTGCATTGCCATTTAAGTGAAATTATTGAACTTAAATATACAAGCTTGATAAAAATGATCATTCTAGAAGAAAATTTCAGATGGCACTTAGGGTGCGTTCACACTTGTAGTTCGGTTCGTTTGGTTAATTTGGTCCGGACCAAAAAAGAAAAAAAAACATTTAGTCCTGGTCCGGTTAGCGTTCAGATTGGCAATTTTTTCACCGAACCAGAAGATACCTAACCTTCAGGCATAGGGATACATTCACAACGTGATTGGTCGGATTTTATGACGTATTGCCTATTTTGAGATGGAACTTAACAAAAATCCCAAACAGTGCTGTTTTCTGAGGTAAATGCGTTCGTTGTGTGTGCGTAACGGTGCGTAGCCTGCATGTGATGGTATTTTGGCCAGCTGGGAACTCGTGAAGAGCTTATAACATGAGTAAAGTAGTCAAAACACCGGCGAGAATCCATCCATCACACACACAAACGATCTGCTGTGTGGAGACGCGCGTCTGATGCCTGTCATGGGCAAACTCGCGACTATGACGAGAAAAAACGGATTCTGTCCATTTTAGGTTCTCGTCTTTCTGTTTTTGATTCGGTTACATGTCTTTGCTCCGTGTTGTGATCATATATATTTCGAACCGCACCAGAGTTCGTTCGGAAGCGGAGCGAGACCCATCTTTTCAGTGGTCTCGGTCCGCTTGTTTGGTGCGCACCAGGGTTCGGATGGCAGCGTTCACATATGTTCAAATGAACCGCACTAACCGAGCAATCGCACCAGGGTTCGTTTTAATCGAACCAAACATGACAAGTGTGAACGCACCCTGAGAGGCTTTTGCATCTGAACTCTTCATGTATTAATCATGTTGATAGGCCCTATAAAACAAATATTACATATTAATCATGTAAATTTCCTGCACCAGTTATAGACGTCCAAAAAAATGACCCAGTTCAAGGTCAAATGTTGAATGTCCAAGTTGGGTCATGGTTGGACGTCCAAATAGTGGACCTAGTTTGGACGTCAAATAGACATGATCTGCACATCTATCCGACGTCCAATGTTTAGTGGGATTTGTCTGTTTCATCCACGGTTCCTACAAAGCGTACCCCCTTCTCTACTCAGTATATGTTCTCTGCTTGTAAGCTCCAAAAGAGAGCTCTAAGAGCCCCAGTTTTTATATTCACTTTTGACGCACATTATCTCTTGTGGAAGAAATTTTGAGTTTCTGAATAATTTCCATATGATTCTACTTATATGCTTATGGTTACATGATTTTGTTTTTGTCAGAAGTGCATAAGTATGCATTCTTTGGGTGACAAGTGGAAAACACTGAAGTGGTAAACATGTTCCTGATATGGTAAAAGGACAGAGGCGTCAGCCTTGGTGGTTAGAGATGTAAAAGTGAGGGGAAGCTTTCAAGCTTGTGTTTCTGAATGACTGTCTGACCTTTCTTGCAAAAAAACAACAAAAAAAACAATTTTGAACGAGTTTGTCTCTTATGCAGTAAGAGTTAGTTTTGCGTTTGCAACAACACTCTTCATTTACGCACATGTTGCTTCTACACTGCACTCTAAAAAATAAAACATTGGTTCAACAAAAAAAAATATGTTAACATTTTTCAATAGAATTTTTAACTTAAGCCAATTGGGAGAATTACATTAATTCAAAGCAATATTTTGAGTTGATCCAACATAATGTTTTAAGTAAGGGGAAGACGTTTTTTTGCCACAATAAAAACACATTTCTAAGTAACATGACCTTAAAAATTGTCAACATGAATGCAACTATTTAAGTTGATCCAACATAATGTTTTAAGTAAGGTGAAGACGCTTTTTGGACACAATAAAACGCATTTTACCAAGCACCGCTTGTCACCATGATGGTAAATCTCCCACATTAACAGAAACTCTTCTAAATTAGCATAACAAAACACTAATTACTGCGAAATCTCCCTTACCATTAATCTTGTGCAAAAAAACATTATATAACACTTAATTTTAGCATTTACTCTCCCTTTCAAGTGCCATGGGCAAAGCATGATGGGAAATATAAATCCCAGCCCAGTTTCACTTAAGTTCATCTAAATTAAAAGAAGTGTTCATACAACTCAAAACAATGAAACACGTTTACACGTCATCAGATTGTATTTTACATTAACAGAACTTAAAATTAAATACATTTTTGATTAACTAAAACAGTCATGATAGTATATTGAATCAATAGGCATAATTTGTGTGTCATCCAAGCTCAATAAAATAACAATTACAAGGAAAAAGTCTAACAGCATTTCAGAACTTGATTTTTTTATTTCACAACAATATATATATTTAAGTAATGACTAAAGGTCCCCTGAATTAGTTTTTAGAGTGTGTATTTGTCAAAACTTTTTTTCTTATGTCAAATCAACTTAATCAATGTGGTTCAGATAACATAATATTTTGAGTTTCTGCTGATCGCCTTCATTTTTAATTCCAATGAACTCAAAATTTTAAGGCAAGTTAACTTAAGTTAAACCAACAATTCTTTTTTACGGTGTACTTGCGTTAACACATCACCTGCATGCATTGATTGCTATGTTACTTGCGTCTATCACCTTATTTACTTGCATCAATGCATTTAAATCACGTTTGCATCAATGGCTTTAGCAATACACACATTTTTTATTGCACGTTTTATCTGATTTTTACCTTGCTAGACATTTATTTCCTGTCCTGTCCCCAAATAATGCAAAGTATGTCATCTTCACCGGATGTGGTATTGAGTGCACAGCATGTGTGTGTGTGTGATTACAGTATATCACCTTATGTAAACTTCAAGGCAGCTATAGATTTTCCAAGATCAACAATTTTCTGCTTTTTTGTTATATCTTTCCTCATGATTTAAATCTTTATCAAATTGTTTTCTCTTGACAATGCAATTAACCAGTATTCCCTTCCCCTCACTAAAATCACTATATCTCTAAACTTTTAAGGGTTTTTCTACTCACTTTATCTACAGGCCTCATTCTCCTGTTTCCCTTCTATTAGGTTTCAGTTATCATGCCTAGAGAGAGAGAGAGAGAGAGAGAGAGAAACGTGAAATCATAAAAATCAGTTTTCTGTGCCCTGACATGTTATACACCACCAAGCCTGTGTGTAAACAAATGCCAATTCAATTCAAAAGTATGTATAGAAATAACATGCACTGCTAATGCAGAGGTATTTTCATCCCATAATACAAACAGAGAAAGACACAAGCCATGATGATTTAATCTGACAGGAGACTCACTCATTAAATTACATTAACTGTTAATTTAAATATGCATAAGACTATAATAGAATAAGAGCAAAAATCTAATTTTGGTCTGAATATTATTATGCAATAATATTTTAAAATATGTCATACCTCCAAGGTCCTCTATAAACCCGTAATAACAATTTAGCAGAAATAAACACTACAGTATTATTATCAAGATGATGCATTGATGAAAGCCGTGTGTTTCCACCGCACGAGCCCCTGTATAATCTGATTTGACCACCAGGATAAAGCGTCTGATCTGCAGAGTAAACCGATTCACGGCTCGACACACCTGTGCGCTTACAGAGAATCAATCATGATGTTTGAACGCGATTCTTACCGATGCGTCAGGGGTTTATTCTGGATGTTGTTGTATCCGCGCAGCATCATCATCATCATTATCATTCCTACCGCTGGCTCAGACTCATCTCCGCCGAAGGAGCATGTGCGCATGCGCCGCACACCCGAGCCAGAACCCTCAAACGTCAGCATCAAATCGACCAATGAAAATGCTCTTGTGTGAAACCATAGACTGAAACAGATGAGAAACAGGCGCGTAAATGCGTTTTCTACTGTGTATTCCCATATTATGTGAGAAATATATTCTATTTATAATAGGATCAATGACGTGACGGGTCATTTTATTGTCCAAAGGCCTTAATGATAATAAAAAAAAAACAAAGATATGTCATCCAAAGTATGTGATGTAGTGCAACTAGATCTCTTTTATTGAATCCAAAAGGTTTAAATTATATTTTGCTACATATAAAGGTATTTTAAAGATTCTGAAGTGTCAAAAGGTCATTCGGTTTAACCATCCAAAGGCCAATACAGCCATTTCATTTGTGATCTTAAAATGTAATAAATGTATGTTTTTTTATTCTGCCATGATTTTATAACAAACGGTATTAAAATTATGTGTAGAAGTCGTTGCTTTGTTATGAAAAAGAATGTCCAGAAAAATTAATTTCATTGATGTCATTCAGAGTAACCGATATAAAGGATCAAGTCATGCGGACAATATCATGTGACAGGATGTGACATCATTCAGACACCTGCAAAGGACCACAACATGGTCATGAAGCAAAGTAACTAACTCTCCTGTTTTCACTTGATCACACGCATGTCCTGAAACATCAGGTCATTCGGTGCAACTGCTATAAAACATGGAAAATGTTGTATTATTTTAAAAACTTGTACTTAATATAAAATGTTTGATTGACCTTTTGCTAGATAGCTAGATATCAGCCTGTTAGCATTGTTTGAAAATATCGTCATTCGGTAAAACCGAAATTTTGGTGAAACTGAATTTTTGGTGAAATCTTGTAAAAAATAACAAAAGCAGTTTTCACTGATTATAAAAAAACACATAATTTCATTGTTAACACTTAATAAAACTTCAAAATTAATTATATCTCCATTATGGTTTTTTTTACACTTTTAAAAAACATATCAATGACCCATTATATTGATGCACCGATACTAAATTTCTCCACAGAAACTGATTATTCAGAGTGATATCTGCTGATACTGATAGTTTGGGGGCTCTGCCTTTTATACCTTCTTTTAAATTAATGATAATTTCATTATAATTAATCATTATATTTTGTAAGAAATGCAAATAAAAACTTTATTCTCTCCATTTCATAAACACATTACTCAAATTAATATTAACACACGTTAACTAAATTCTGAAGGTTGAATTAATATTTTGTTTTTAATTCGTATAATTACTATTAATATTGAACATCACCCAATAGTGTGAAAATTTGCTTTTATCGTCCGATGCCGATTATTGTCCGATGTATCTGTGCAGCACTAATATTATAGATATAATACATTAATTTATTAATATTTTTATATATTTTTAAACTATTAATGTCTTGAACAATTAAAATATATAAGGCAATACAAACCAGATACACATTAGATCACAACACTGCTTAGTTTAATAACTGCAAATGTAAATGTCAGATATATATCAAGACAAGCCTTAACTTTAGCCTGATTCCTCACAGAATGACTTCAGCTGAATCACATATAGACAGCTGAAACTACTGTGTGCTAAAATCTCTTAAATTTAAAAACACTTTTTGAAAACAAATTGATTATTTTAAGTCATTTTAGATGTTAAGCACAACTCATATTAGCTAAGCATTAAATACAGAGTACAGTATTAAAAAAAATATGACAAAACTAAAAAAAAAAAAAAAAAAATACAGTAAACTCAATATCATCTTATGATATTAATTCATAATATGACCTTGTTATATAATAATTTACAAATCATACAGTTAAATTCTCTGGGGTTAATACATGAAATAGATAAACATTGATAAGACAAGCACTAAGGACAGTCTTCAGAGAACGAATGCAGTACTGAAATACTGAAAATAGTACCATATGATCCGCAGTCACATTTTGCACCTTTCAACTTTGACTAAATACAAAAATAAACTTATATAATCATAAAAGCATGGTAGCCTTTTCTTTCAGCTTTACAGAAAATCCTCAAATAAAAAATTAGATAAACAAAGGGTTGTGATCGTGGCAAATAATAAAATAGTGGAAATGACTTGCAGACAGTATTTATGCACACAGAGATGAACCTATCTGTACATACAGTCGCCATAACAGCTGATGTTCAGGAAAAATCAACATTTTAGTGGCTGTAAAAACACACACACTTGTATGTGTGGTTTATGGGGACAGTCCATAGGCATAATGCTTTTTCTGAACAAACTGTATATTCTATTCCTTTACACTAACCAAACCCCTAAAACTTGTTTTCGCCTTGAAATAAAAATGAAAAAGGTAATTGCGACTTTTTATCTCACAGTTATGACTTTTCTTCTCAGAATTGTGATATAAAGTCACAATGGTAAGTTATAAAGTCAGAATTGTGAGATATAAATTCACAATTGCGTGTTATAACATCCAATTGTGAGGGGAAAAAGACTGATGTTTTTTCTCAGAATGTCAAGTTTAGGAGTTCAATTCTGACTTTATATCTCGCAATTCCGACCTTATAACTCGCAGTTCCGACTTTATATCTCGCAATTCCGACATTATAACTCGCAATTCCAACTTTATAACTCGCAATTCTGACTTTATAACTCGCAATTCCAACTTTATAACTCGCAATTCTGACTTTATAACTCGCAATTCCGAATTTATAACTCGCAATTCCGACATTATAACTCGCAATTCTGACTTTATAACTCGCAATTCTGACTTTATAACTCGCAATTCCGACATTATAACTCGCAATTCTGACTTTATAACTCGCAATTCTGACTTTATAACTCGCAATTCTGACTTTATAACTCGCAATTCCGACATTATAACTCGCAGTTCCGACTTTATATCTCGCAATTCCGACTTTATAACTCGCAATTCCGACATTCTAACTCGCAATTCTGACTTTATAACTCGCAATTCTGACTTTATAACTCGCAATTCCGACATTATAACTCGCAATTCTGACTTTATATCTCGCAATTCTGACTTTATAACTCGCAATTCCGACATTATAACTCGCAATTCTGACTTTATATCTCGCAATTCTGACTTTATAACTCGCAATTCTGACTTTATAACTCGCAATTCCGACATTATAACTCGCAATTCCGACATTATAACTCGCAATTCTGACTTTATAACTCGCAATTCCGACATTATAACTCGCAATTCTGACTTTATAACTCGCAATTCTGACTTTATAACTCGCAATTCCGACATTATAACTCGCAGTTCCGACTTTATATCTCGCAATTCCGACATTATAACTCGCAATTCCAACTTTATAACTCGCAATTCTGACTTTATAACTCGCAATTCCGAATTTATAACTCGCAATTCTGACTTTATAACTCGCAATTCCGACATTATAACTCGCAATTCTGACTTTATAACTCGCAATTCCGACATTATAACTCGCAATTCTGAATTTATATCTCGCAATTCTGACTTTATAACTCGCAATTCCGACATTCTAACTCGCAATTCTGACTTTATATCTCGCAATTCTGACTTTATAACTCGCAATTCCGACATTATAACTCGCAATTCTGACATTATATCTCGCAATTCCGACATTATAACTCGCAATTCCGACTTTATAACTCGCAATTCTGACTTTATAACTCGCAATTCCGACATTATAACTCGCAATTCTGACTTTATATCTCGCAATTCTGACTTTATAACTCGCAATTCCGACATTATAACTCGCAATTCTGACATTATATCTCGCAATTCCGACATTATAACTCGCAATTCCGACTTTATAACTCGCAATTCTGACTTTATATCTCGCAATTCTGACTTTATATCTCGCAATTCCGACTTTATAACTCGCAATTCCGACATTATAACTCGCAATTCTGACTTTATATCACGCAATTCTGACTTTATAACTCGCAATTCTGACTTTATAACTCGCAATTCTGACTTTATAACTCGCAATTCCGACATTATAACTCGCAATTCTGACTTTATATCTCGCAATTCTGACTTTATAACTCGCAATTCCGACATTATAACTCGCAATTCTGACTTTATATCTCGCAATTCTGACTTTATAACTCGCAATTCTGACTTTATAACTCGCAATTCCGACTTTATATTTCGCAATTCCGACTTTATAACTCGCAATTCCGACTTTTTGAGTTAAACGCATGCAAACTTGAGATAAAAAAAAATTAAAAACTGCTTTTTTCATAAAATTAAATACAAGACAACAGATTTTACTAATAATTCCAATCTATGTGTAAAAATAAAATCATGATGCTGCCATCACTCTAAAATCATTTTTCTCCCCTGTAATTTGGCTCCAAAACTGGTGAAAATTGTCATTTTGAGCCCCCTCCACAAAAAAATCAGATTACTCATTAAATATTAATCCATAGCATTTAATATTTTTGCCTTTCATCACTCTTTCTTCAGAACAAATATGAACAGCATCAAACATTTGAGCAAGGGAAGTTTCTGAAATTTGGTTGATTTGAAAAGGACTGAAATATTAGGAAATCACAGTGTTAATAACAAAAGCATTGGTGTCAGTGTTGTGCAAGATTCTTACTAATAAATAGATAACGTAATAATAATTAATACAAATATATAAATGACTAGCATGAAGGATTCAGCTATCCTGACTACTGTTAACTGAGCTTCAGTAGTCTAAGTAGTATTCTTGTTATAGCAGATCAATGCAGGGATTTAATCAGACATGATTCTGCATGTATGATCAATGCAATGTAGAAATAATTTGATTATTTACGTTTGATAGAAGAGGTATTATGTGAACTGTGAAGTAAATGTCATTTGACTGCCATCATGAATATTCCTGATCCTGAATTCACAACTATGAATCCAGATCCTCTCCTCTCACACAGATGAGTTTAGCTAGTTCAGTTTACCAAAGATCAGACTAACATACAAAAGACATTCACATTTGTGACACTCTCAGCCTCAATAAAATGATAAACATTATTAAAATGCAAAAGGCTCATTATGAATGCAATGAAATAAGAAGAAATAAAATCGTACCATATGAAACAAAAATAAAAGCAGCATGATTTAAAAGCCAAACTGATTTACACACTAAAAGCACCACAGTGTTTTTACATTGCGAGGAGAGATGTTTGCTGAAGACCGACCTACACCTGCTGATGTTACTATGGTGACCAGGGTGGGTAAACAAAGCGTAGTTTCCCCTGAGAGGCCCAGCGGCTGTAAATGAGTTTCTCAGTGATGAAGCGATGGCCGCCCCTCTTCGCGTGTTCATGAACGCGGTACATCCGGCACTCATCCAGACGGGACGGCTCGTAGTAGTGGTACGGCACGAACGAGTGGTTAGAGAGACTGTAATCAAGCCAAAGCAGAGAACTTAGTGGACTGCAGTGCATTATATATATAATACTTCATAATTTAATTTATATTCACTATAAACCTATCGATTACATAATATATTGAGCTTTAAATGCACAAGTATTAAAAAAAACTGCAAACAAGTTTAAAAATTCTACAGTGCAGCAATTCTGTAAACTGGTTTCTGTACAGGTGAGATCTAATTTTATATATATATATATATATATATATATATATATATATATATATATATATATATATATATATATATATACAGCTATGGAAAAAATTAAGAGACCACTCCAAGTTCAGAAATCAATGTTAAGTGGTCTCTTAATTTTTTCCATAGCTGTATATATGTATGTGTGTGTGTGTGTGTATGTATGTGTATATATATGCATATATATATATAATATATATATATATAAATATATACATATATACGCACACACACACACATATATATATATATATATATATATATAATCTTGAATGAATTGTGCATTTCCCTACAATGAAACTCATGAGATCTCACCTGCAGTAAGAGCCGTCAATCATTCCGTAAACCAGAACACTGTCACACAACTCCAGAGCCAAAATCATCGTAAAAAACCCTGTACTGAGAAAAGCCCCGGATTTCATCCTGACAGAGACAAAGAAATACCGTCATTTAATAATCTGAAAATCCAATTAATTTTTTTACATGATGTACTAGAGAAAAAAAATGACCTGTTTTTGCCTGTTTCGTTTTGAAACACACTGTCACAGTACTGAACCTTTTCTCTGGTGACGGTGTAGATGTGTGTATGCGGGTACTTCTTGGCCAGCATCACTAGTGCATTGAAGATTTTCCCCTTTCCATCCTGCCTCATGTTTTTCTCAGGGCCCCAAACGACGTATCTAGTTCCCGCCTCTTGTTCGAAGAAGTATCCCTGCTGGCGGAGCAGGTGTGGCACACTGGTGTGAGAGACGACACGCAGGCTGGTCCTGTTCCCCACATCAGCCCCGTATCCCACGGTGGGCGCAGCGTTCATCCGGATCACACAGTCCTGCTGGTCGATCTCGTGACCCCGTCCGCCGCCCAGCATCTGCCCGGAACTGGACACCACAGCACAGCGGCTGCAGCGGACGTCCAGCAACTGAAGTGTAAATAAAATACATTATATGAACAAAAGTAAGAGTGCACAGTTTAAAACTGAATTGTATTACGGTTCAAAGGTGGAATGCAACTTACATACAAACTTGAGCGAGTCTTGGGATGAACCCTCACGTAACCATGGAGACCTGTTTTCCTGGCAAGCCCAGTCCTCATCACATGATTGTACCATAGCAACAAACACACAGAGAGGAAGAGGAGGCAGATCCAGTGAATACTCTGAGGGATGAAGGACATGAGAGAGTCAATAATACACTATTTTCTGACACATTTCCCAGTCATACTATGGGATATGAAGGCAATACCAGGGATTTCATGTCCTATTGAGGCTGAAGCTCCAACCCATGCGCTCAACTGGGGAGGAAACACTCATTTTCCTGAGAAAATATGGATGAAAAAGTACTCTAATTCAATCATTCAATGACAGTGTGCAAATAAAAGCACTAGCACATACTTATATATACATATACTCAGTACTGTTATAACTTGATTTAAACATTAACAGTTTATTTATATCTACTGTAAGAAACCTGCTGACACCATGAGAAACTTATAACAGCGGAACGACAATAAACATCAATATTAACATACAGTCTTTTATATATTGATTTTATTTACCTTAAATGTAATCGGTAATCAATATATGGACAGTGTGAAAAACAATAGATAACCACATAATTAGCTGTAAGATTAGCCTTCTCACATTTTTCCTTGGCACGCTGATATTTACGTTCCGACAGGGAAACGCTGCTGTAACTTTAGTTCCGCTTCTGAGTGTGACGCTGGAAGAATAATAATAATAATATATTATATATGGAGGAATGAATAAATAAATAAAGCGTAGGGGAAAGATTAGGGGAAAGATTAGAATACATTTTATTTGAAAGATATAATGTATGTATGTGTGTGTGTATATATATATATATATATATATATACTTTGGCACTCCGAACCGCTGATTCGACACAAAAGATTCATAACGCTCCGAATCTTCCTGAAGCAGTGTTTTGAAATCGGCCATCATACAGTAGTTATTTTGTTGTTTTTTTGGCGCACCAAAAATATTGTCGTCGCTTTATAATATTCACATTGAACCACTGTACTCACATGAACCGATTTAAATATGTTTTTAGTACATTAATGGATCTTGAGAGAGAAAATGCCATTGCTCCCTATATCTTAATTTGTGTTCCGAAGATTAATGAAGCACTTACGGGTGTGCAACGACATGAGGGTGAGAAATAAATGACAGAATTTTCATTTTTGGAGTGAACTAACCCTTTAATACGTTTAAATAACTTTTTTTTTTTTTTTTTTATTTATCTTAAAAATTTGAAACGAGACATTAATACGTTTAAATAACTTTAATTTTTTTTAATTTATCTTAAAATTTTAAATAACTATCTCAAATTTTATATTTAAAAAAACAATCACCGTTATCAATTTATCATCATCATAACCCTTTTTTTTTCATGGTAACTGCAAAAATACCATATTACTACGGGCATTTTTAAAATGAATAAAATATCGCTTTATTATTTTGTGTTATTTCCACTTTTTATGACTGTGGATCAAGTTCATCATATTTTATCATACAATGTACATTAAACGCAATCGTAATATTTTTATGTAGTCAACAATTTTTTATTATAATTAAGTAATCATTATTATATTAATAATAATAATAATAATAATTATTATTAATATGTGCTCGATACAGTCAGTCGTCAGTTCATGGAGAGCCAAGAGTCGCATCGCGACTGTTGATGTCATTGGATAATCAACGCTCTACGTAACTCCCTCCTCTTTCCCGATTGGTTACCGCCGAGCCATCTAGAGCCGTTATACGTTTTTCCAGCTGTCGCTCAAAACTCTGCCCCGCCCACCAGGAAATCACAGGTTAGTGTGTGAATGCGGAATGAAAATGTCCTTCCAAGCCAGGAGAAAGTGAGTGTGGGCTGCTTTTCAGTATTTCACTTTTAATATTGCAGTTCAATCTGCTATTGGTGTCTGATCTTATCTCCGCTTTAAGCATATATTCATGTTTATATGACTGGGACACTATCCTGAAAGAGCCTGGTGTGTGTGTGTTGAGCTAAGCTAAGGACATGGACACATGGAAGCTCACTTTATTTATGAATCAATATAAATACTATAAGTAATAATAAAATAAGTATGATTTTTGTAGTTGCCAGTGACTTCTGATATTCATGTATAATGTAGCTGCAGGTAAATATGATGAATTCTCAACATAAACCTTTATATTTCTGAGAAAAATGATTCCTCAAGAACCACTTTTACTGTGCAATTATGTTATAATTCATAAAATTATGTCTTGAACGGTCAGATATGAATGAAGAAGGGGCGTGTGATTTGTTTAAATTGATCTATCCCCCCATTTTATTTAAATATTAGAAATAGGCTTCATTTTCTTCATGCAAAATATAATTTATTCCTTCCTTGTGTATAGTTTTGTGAGATTCACCCTATTATATATAGACAGATTATTATATTAAGCTTTTATTGTAACGTGAGTTACTAGAATCTAGAATCTAACTACATGTCATTGTGACACATGTTTTGAATATGGACTGTTTGAATCTGTTTATATAAGCAAAGCTTCTCATCTAAACCATTAAAATGATATGAAATGTTTTTTGTTCTCCAAGGCAATGAAAATGCGGAGACCTGGAAGCTCTGTTTGTACATGAGTCCTGCTGATCTCCAGTCAGTGTCACGTCCAGCCTAGAGGCCAGAATTGATCTCCGGGATCCGTTTGGAGCGACTCGGATGTGAAAGCATCTGCAGGAGGGAGGGGCGGAGCTGAGATGTCATTCAGAAGTGCAGAGGGCATGTCCATCATGCAGGCCTTAGCCATGACCGTGGCTGAGATCCCTGTGTTCCTGTATTCCACCTTTGGACAGGTACGCACCTCTATATCTGATCATACGCCACACAACTGCTCGATACATACACAACTACTATATACCACAGTGGTGTTGGACTTTACATGGTCTGCTAACAAAGTGAAAAAACGACAATATGTCTGAGGGAGTTTGCGAAGGCATTACTACAGCCCAGGTATAGTTGTAACAATGCTATCTTCTTCTTCTTCAAAAAATGTAACTTTATTTTTTTTTTTTTTTTACTTTAACTTTATTTTTTTTTAAACAGAATTTGACCAAAAATCAGATTTTGAAGGAAAAGAATTGATATATATTTTACGCAGAGCTGTCAACTATAAATGAAAGTTTTGCTGCTTTGATGAATTTTGATAAAGAATAAAATTAAACCTGTAAAATGTAATAATATCGAAACTACGATTTTAAAAAATAAAAAAATCTCAATTTTGAATAATCAGCTGCTGATTGATTGTGTTATTTTAGTATTATTTATTTGTTGATATTTTGAATGATCTTTTAATTTTAATAATATTTTCAGTTTTCTTTTTAGTTTACTTTTTAGCATTTGTGTTATGTGCTTTTGTTATTTTAACACTTTGTTAAAAAATAAAAAGATGAATTTATGCAATTTTGCAATTATTCTTGGATTATAATTCCCTTCCCCCTATATATATATATATATATATATATATATATATATATGTATATATATATATATATATATATATATGTATATGTATGTATTTATTTATTTATTTTTCATTTGTATTTTAATATTGGAAAATATATAAATTTATATAAAAATGTTTCAATAATTTTACTTATATTCCCTCTAATATAAGTATATATTTTTTCTAATTTTTGTAAAAATATTTTCAATGTAAATATATTTATATTTCCCAAAATATTTGAAAAAATATATATATTTTCATTCACCAAAAATGTATTTTTTAAGATATATGCAGAAATTCCATCCAGCAAAAATATATATTTCAAAATACACCAAAATGCTAATATAGTTGTTAAAATATATTTATATAAAATGTTTTAATTACTTTTCTTGCTTATATTTACTCTCAAAATTTTCATCCATTTTTAAAATATATTTTCAATGTAAATATATCAAAACATTATATAAATAAATAAATAAATAAATATATACGTTTTGTTCATAAACTTCTGGACACAATGGATTAATCATTAATCTGATTTAGATGCAAATAAAACTGCATTCTGTTGACGTTTTCAGCAATTTGTTTATTTATTTATTTATTTTTTTGTAATAATGAATGCATTTTCTTTCTGGCATCCCTCATTTCCGACTCAATCTCTCTGTTTCTCTCTCAGTCCATATTCTCTCAGCTGAAGTTGAGTCCTAGTCTGAAGAAGGTGCTGTTCGCCACGGCACTGGGCAGCGTCGCTCTGGCACTGACCGCACATCAGTTAAAGAGGCGGGGCAGGAAGAGGAAGCAGGTGGCCAGTAAAGAAGCGCAGAAACCTGTGGGCATCCCAGAACAGCTGCTCCGAACCAGCCGGCCGGCCTCGCTCAAGAGAGGTGAGCATGTCCATGTATTATGCTTTTATGTTATGCAATTTTATAGTATTTAAATTTTTTTGTACATTCATCATTTTATATTAATAACATAACTTTCTCATTTAACACAATAATGACTTTAAATGATCTTTTGGGGGTAATTTCTCAGCCAAATTTAATGTGCAGTTAATTTGAGATTAATTAATCGGTACATCATATAATAGAATATATAAGAAAAAATATATATCCAGTGTTTTGTGTCACCTGTAAATGCTATATACAAAAGAACATGGATCTCATTTTCCTTTTGCTTGTTCATTTGTCTGCATTCAGGTCCGGTTCCAGGGCGGCAGATGATGAGTCCCAGCACCCGCAGTAATGACGCGCTCAGCGGCGTCTCGTCTCTCGGACAAAGCAAACACTCCAGCTCTTCACACAGCATCGCCTCTGTGCGTAAATCTCACATTGTCTACCTGTTTATTTGTTAACAAAAAGGCTTAACTGGCAGTTTTTCACCGTTTTGTTTGGATCTGCCTCAGATGCGAGTCCCCTCCTCTCCCAACCAATCAGTGAACACTGGGATGCCGTGGGAGGCGGAGCCAGTGGCGGAGGAGGCAGGAGTCGGAGAGGATGCCAATGCTGAGAACCTGTATCTCATGGGTAATGTAGTTTAGTCACGTGATCTTTTGTATTGTCTTCCATACTACATACTTTGTTACATGCTACACAACTGTTCAACAGTTTGAAGTATAAAAATTCAGCAAGGATGCATTAAATGCTTGATTTAGGGTGCAAAAAAGCATGCAAAGGATGCAAAAAAATATTTTTCACATAAACGCTGTTCTTTTGATCTTTATTCATCAAAATATCTTGTTTCCACAAAAAATATTATGTTAATGTTTTGCTTGTAAAATGTGTTTGTGCATCTTTCTCTACAATAAATGACACTTGTCATTCTTATCTAATGTAAAGACATTCAGAGACGTTTAATAAATATACTACCGTTCACCTATGAGATTAAAGTCAGGCCATTCAACAGCAAAATTATTAAAACATATTTATTTCTGATAATCAGGGTAGTCTCTCTTACAACCAAAAACACACCTCAGAGAGCTACCAAGTGAGCTCCAAACAAAACAGAGTATTTATTCAGTCAAATCATACATAATTTTTCAGCAAACAAAGACTTTCAAAATCGATTGGATAAACAAACGAGTAAATTTTCATAAGGCCTCCTACTTCCTTTTATTATATAAGTAAATTTTCCGGTTCATCAACATCCCATAATAATCACCAACATCCCATGATAGTTGTGCCCACCTGACGCGTGTAAATATTTTTAATTGGAAACATCTTATCTAACTCCCTAAATTTCTTCCCAGATAACTGAGCTTGACTGCAGAAAGTCATTTTTCACAGAAACTGTAGATTAGCTTTGACACACCAGAGAGAGAAAAACATTAAAAACAATATATCACTAAATGTGTGACAGAAAAGTGACCCAATGCTTAGACATAAAAATAAAAAGGTAATATATGTATATCTCCATGCTCATAAATCAAAATCGAACCATTACATGTTCAGCATAACCTCCGAAACCTTCGGTTCATCCCCTTACATTCTTAAACAGTCAGCACTCTTCAGAAACAACATATCTTAAACAATAAAGGTAGAAAATCTGTTTTCGATACATGCAATGTTCACACACACACACACACACACACACACACACACACACACACACACACACACACACACACACACACACACACACACACACACACACACACACACACACACACACACACACACACACACACACACACACACACACACACATCTATATGTCAAAAAACAAATGACATTTTCTCATGATGTAAAAGTTAAGAAAATCTGTGTAATTCATGTAAGATTAACAAAATAGCTACAAAACTGATTGAATACACATACGAAATAATATTTCTCCTGTATGGGTCAGCAAGTAAGAAATTAATACTTTTGCATTAAATTGATCAAAAGTGAAAGGAAAGACATTTATAATACTACAAAAGATTTCTATTTTCTTTAGAACTTTCTGTTTATGGTTTTCACAAAAATATCCTGCAGCACAACTGTTTTCAACACTGATAATAATAAGAAATGTTTCTTGAGCAGCAAATCAGCATATTAGATTGATTTCTGAAGGATCATGTGACACTGAAGACTGGAGTAATGATGCTGAAAATTCAGCTTTGATCACAGGAATAAATTACATTTTAATATATGTGACCCGTGCTGAGCAGATTGTCAAAAATTTGATATTGTTATTTTCACAATCTCTGTTAAATGATGAATGATTTGTTGGAATACGACAAAAAATGACACCTGTTTGAAGTCAGCAAAGTCAAAAATACTATAGTGTTTTAGAACCATACTATAGTAAAGTACTTCAGTTAATTTGTTGTGGTCATTCTATAGTTGCTATGGTTATATAACAACTATAGTAATGTAAACAAATTACTTTACCCAATACTGTACTACGTTTTCTACAACTATAGGCTATATACACTACAATAAATACAGTTTACTGTAGTAAAAACTAAAGTATACTACAGCATTATAGTTTATCAGTTCACTATAGTTAATACAGTATAGCATTTATTAACAAAGTGTTGTAAATACTATAATATATACATTATATACAATTTACTATGCGCTTTAAAATGATACCAAAACGAGCAGAGAAAAAACAGCATTTTTCATGGACAAAGGAAAGGTGCTCCTCTCAGGAAGCATACAAATAGATATATTAAGATGTTTAATTGCGATTTGAAGCCTTTGGATCGTTAGATGAGGGCTTAATGAACTAATTTTTGTGAAAACCTCTGATTGACATTTTTGACTTGTTTTGCCTGTAGCTGTTAATGCCAATACGGGTCACATATATTACAATCGAAAATTATTATTTTAAATTGTAATAATATGTCACGATATTACTGTATTTTTTATAAAATTAATGCAGCCTTGGTGAGCATAAGTGTGTGCAGCTGATGGAGGTCTTTTCCTCCTGCAGGTATGGAGCTTTTTGAGGAAGCTCTTCGGAAGTGGGAACTGGCTTTAAACATCAGACACAGAGCTCACTCCGGTGCATCCGGCTCTAGCAGTCTCGCCCTGCAAGGATCAGAACTCGTTGAGCGTCATTCGGTAAATATCTCTTATTCGTAAGCATCATTACAGTAAAAATACCAACAGTCATGTGTTCATCTCACTCCTTTTTTCTCTGTGTGATTTCTGTTCAACTGCAATTTGATTTTCAGCCTGAACTTCAGAATCACCAGTTTGCGGAGAAGCTGGAATCTCTGCTGCACCGAGCCTACCATCTACAGGAAGACTTCGGCAGCACCATCCCACCTGACAGCCTGCTCGCTGATCTGGGTCAGATGCGCTCAAACACATGCTTATGCAGGGTTGCCAAATGTTTTTTGAGGCTCTGTCTCATGCTCTTACACCAAATAAAAAGACAGCTTAAAATAGAATTGTTTTTTTGATTTGTTTAAAACATTTTTTAATTATATGAAGCGCCATACCAACCGTTCAGTTCATCTTCAGAACACAAATTAAGATATTTTTATCCCCCAATTAAAAATTTAATTATTGGATCATAATGTGATCAAATCAGTCATCAAAATCTCACTCCAAAGTTGGCAACCCTGGGTTATGTCACCAATGTGTTCTCTGTAACTTCCTTAACGAAGTAGTTTGTGTGCAGAGAGTGAAGGAACGCTGATTCTGCCCACAGTGGGAAGCTCCCATCCAATCCAAGACGACGATGCCACGACAGTCACGTCGGACGACTCGTTTTTCTCCGCCGCTGAGGTCAGGACACACACACATTGTGTCAACAGACACGTGCAAGTTGTCCTGCATGTATATGATGTCACTTCCCACTTTGTCTCTATAGTTGTTTGAGACGTTCTCACTAGAGGACACGTATCATCCGCTGAAGCCGGCAGCTCTGTACGAAGAAGCCCTGAGTTTAGTGAGAGATGGAGACGTAGCCTGCAGATCACTGAGGTAGTGCATACTACACACTGCATACTGACACCCTAAATATTATATACTGGGACCCTTATCCCTTAGTAAATAAATTTGGATAAATATTATATCCTACTGTGGCGACTAGGGCGGGCGAGAGCCGAGAGGGAACAGCGCAAGGCCGGTGGTGCGAGAGTTAATGAGCCCCACCTGGGAGGCCAATGTAACACAGTTCGTATATATATGGGAAGAAGGAGGCGGAAACCTCCTCCAATTCTGACTTTATATCTCGCAATACTGACTTTATAACTCACAATTCTGACTTAATCACTCACAATTCTGACTTTAACTCGAAATTCTGACTTTTTCTCGCAATTCTGACTTTATATCTCGCAATTCTGATTTTTCGAAATTCTGACTTTATAACTCGCAATTCTGCTTTTTTTTCGAAATTCTGACTTTATATCTCACAATTCTGACTTTATATCTCACAATTCTGACTTTAACTCGAAATTCTGACTATTTCTCGCAATTCTGACTTTATATCTCGCAATTCTGACTTTATAACTCGCAATTCTGACTTTATAACTCGCAATTCTGACTTTATATCACCACAATTCTGACTTTATATCTCACAATTCTGACTTTATATCACGCAATTCTGACTTTATATCTCACAATTCTGACTTTATATCACGCAATTCTGACTTTATATCTCACAATTCTGACTTTATATCACCACAATTCTGACTTTATATCTCACAATTCTGACTTTATATCACCACAATTCTGACTTTATATCTCACAATTCTGACTTTATATCACGCAATTCTGACTTTATATCTCACAATTCTGACTTTATATCACCACAATTCTGACTTTATATCACCACAATTCTGACTTTATATCTCACAATTCTGACTTTATAACTCGCAATTCTGACTTTATAACTCGCAATTCTGACTTTATATCTCATAATTCTGACTTTATATCTCATAATTCTGACTTTAACTCAAAATTCTGACTTTTTCTCGCAATTCTGACTTTATATGTCAAAATTCTGACTTTATAACTCGCAATTCTGACTTTATATCTCACAATTCTGACTTTATATCACCACAATTCTGACTTTATATCACCACAATTCTGACTTTATATCACCACAATTCTGACTTTATATCTCACAATTCTGACTTTATAACTCGCAATTCTGACTTTATAACTCGCAATTCTGACTTTATATCTCATAATTCTGACTTTATATCTCATAATTCTGACTTTAACTCAAAATTCTGACTTTTTCTCGCAATTCTGACTTTATATGTCGAAATTCTGACTTTATAACTCGCAATTCTGACTTTTTCTCACAATTCTGACTTTTTCTCGCAATTCTGACTTTATATCTCGCAATTCTGACTTTTTTTCGAAATTCTGACTTTATATCTCCCAATTCTGACTTTATAAGACGCAATTGCGAGTTTATATCATGCAATTCTGAGAAAAAAGTCAGGATTGTTAGACAAAAAGTCGCAATTACCTTTTTTATGTAAAGCGATATGAACTATATAACAAATATCAACTGCTCGACTTTTATTGCAAAATATAACTGTGTCATCGCCAGCTCTTTATATAGCTGTATATATAAATATACTCACATAAAGCGATATATCATATATATAAAATTTTAATTGCTTGTATCCTCACAAAACTATATTATTGCCCAACTTTAATCTGCTAAGGCTATGAAAATTGTGGAAAATTGCACCATAAACAGCCTGTAACAGGGGCCTTTAAGTCAAAAAGTTTGAGAACTGCTGTCCTACACAATAAATGCTAATGAATGAATAAAACAATGAATATTAATATCCTAAACCCTACACTCCACTACATTAGCACTGTTTCTAAGATGAGATGAGACCATGTGTACAACTGCACATACTGTACAGATGTTCCCCTCACGCATTCTCCTATGGGATTTGAGGATTTCCATATTAGGTCAGGGAGCAAGGGCTGATGGGAACACACACTCAGTGTCATTTTTGTCCCTCTGTTTTACAGAACTGAACTCCTGGAGTGTTACAGCGATCAGGACTTCCTTGCCAAACTGCACTGCGTTCGACAGGCCTTCCAGGTCAGCACACTCTCACACATGATTACACACACACACACATGGGAACAGGGCTGTTGGTAAAATCTGTATGTGTTTGTTGTATCTGTAGGTGCTGCTGCTGGATGAGAGACACAGAATGTTCTTCATGGAAACAGGGAAGCGGATGATATCTGGACTCCTGGCCAAAGCCAACAAGGTGCTTTAAAAATGATTTACAAATACAGATTCAACTCCTTAACTTAAAGAGGACCTATTCTGCTTTTTTACATGTTCATCTTTCAAACACGTCACAATATTCCTTGTTTAAATAATTCCCGTAAAGGGGCGGGGCCTGGTTGAGTTGAGTTTGTTGAAACTTGCGGCTATGGTAAGGGGCGGGACATTTCCCAAACACGCTTGAAGCTGTGTTTCATGTGAATCATGACACAGGGATCCAGCCGACCAATCAGAGCACATTGTGTTTTTCAGAAGGAGGGGCTTCATAGAGACAGGTACTAAACAGAGCGTTACTGACAGACTGGGAAGAGAGGAGTAGCAACAATGACAAATATGAGAAAAATAATGCATTTTTTGAACAATCAAGCATGAAAATCTGTCCTTGTCAACCCAAAAACAATATCAGGACTCTGTAAAAGGGCATAACAGGTCCTATTTAAGTGTAATGTGACATTTCTGAATATACAGTGGTTAATAATGTATGCAGGACTGTATTATTCATGAGAATTTTTGATGAGTGTTATTATTATTAACCATTTAACAGGAAGGAATGTTGTTTCAGAGGTGGAGAAAGTTACTACATTTTGATGAAAAACTATATACAATTTTATATTATATATATATTTTTCCCCATAAAATAGCATGCATTAATGAATTGTGCTTAATAAAACCTGAGACTGTAAATAATAAAGTGAAAACAGTCATTTTAAAATTTTATGTCTGGATTTTTTTGATGGTTTTTGAATGTGTGTGTGTGAATGTTTAGAGTCCAAAGGCGTTTCTGGAGAGTTATGATGACATGTTGCAGTACACACAGAGAGAAGAGACGTGGCCGGTCACCAAGATGGAGCTGGAAGGACGAGGGGTGTGTCCTATTTTGTCCTGTTTATCTGTCTCTTTAGTTCCTAAACAATATTGTTTGTGTTCACGTTGGATTTCAAGCAGTTATTCTTGACTGTCCCATTGTTGATATTGTTAAAGGTGCCCTAGAATCAAAAAT
Source organism: Chanodichthys erythropterus (assembly GCF_024489055.1). Lineage (NCBI taxonomy): Eukaryota > Metazoa > Chordata > Actinopteri > Cypriniformes > Xenocyprididae > Chanodichthys > Chanodichthys erythropterus. Next base: position 32,862,368 of record NC_090242.1, on the reverse strand, counting down.
TGAATTTACCTTGGCATAGTTGAATAACAAGAGTTCAGTACATGGAAATGACATACAGTTAGTCTCAAACTCCATTGTTTCCTCCTTCTTGTGTAAATCTCATTTGTTTAAAAGACCTCCAAAGAACAGATGAATCTCAACATAACACCGACTGTTACGTAACAGTCGGGATCATTAATATGTACGCCCTAAATATTTGCATATGCCAGCTCATGTTCAAGGCATTAGACAAGGGCAGCCAGTATTAACGTCTGGATCTGTGCACAGCTGAATCATCAGACTAGGCAATCAAGCAAGAACAACAGCGAAAAATGGCAGATGGAGCGATAATAACTGACATGATCCTTGATAACAATATATTTTTAGTGATATTTGTAAATTGTCTTTCTAAATGTTTTATTAGCATGTTGCTAATGTACTGTTAAATGTGGTTAAAGTTACCATTGTTTCTTACTGTATTCACGGAGACAAGAGCCGTCGCTATTTTCATTTTTAAACACTTGCAGTCTGTGTAATTCATAAACACAACTTCATTCTTTATAAATCTCTCCAACAGTGTGTAATGTTAGCCCGTTAGCCACGGAGCACTATCAAACTCATACAGAATCAAATGTAAACATCCAAATAAATACTATACTCACATGACCCGAAGCATGCATGCATTATGCATGACGAACATTTTGTAAAGATCCATTTAAGGGTTATATAAGCTGTGTGAACTTTGTTTATGCACTGTTTAAGGCAAGCGTGAGCTTGGGGGGCGGGGAGCGCAAGGATTTAAAGGGGCAGCCCCTGAATCGGTGCATAGTTAATGATGCCCCAAAATAGGCAGTTAAAAAAATTTATTTAAAAAAATCTATGGGGTATTTTAAGCTGAAACTTCACAGACACATTCAGAGGACACTTTTGACTTATATTACATCTTGTGAAAGAACGTTCTTGGGAACCTTTTACTAAAACCAAAAATATTAAAAAGCATTTTCATTATTTAAATAAAGATTACATGAAATAAAATATCTAAACTAATCAAATTACCAAAACAAACTATAATATAAAAATAAAAGCTAATTCTAAATATTAATAAATACCACAATAGTATATAAATAATATTTAAAAAAAATGTGACTTCCTTTTGACCTTTTGATTGTGCTATAGGTGGTCTGTATGAACTTCTTTGACATTGTGTTGGACTTTATCCTGATGGATGCGTTTGAAGATCTGGAAAGTCCTCCGTCTTCAGTGGTTGCGGTTCTGAGGAACCGATGGCTCTCGGACAGTTTCAAAGAGACGGTAATAAAACGTGCTTGAGTTCAAACGTATCGGATCTACACAATTAAAAATAAAGGAACCATCTATGTTCTGGTGTTTTGCAGAACCCAGAAAACAAAACCCTAATCTGAACAACCTAAAAAGCACCATATAGCAACCCAAGAATCCTAAAAAGTCAAACACTGGTTCTCGATAAGAAAGGGGTTATTTGCTAAAACTTAAGAAGCAATGAGAAGCCTTTATTTTGAAGATCAAATATTAGTAAATTCTATAATTTGTATTTCTGTCTCTCTCTGTTTAAATAAGGCATTGGCTACAGCCTGTTGGTCTGTACTAAAAGCCAAAAGGAGACTGCTAATGGTGAGTGTGAAAAACAAAACAAACACATCTGATCTACAGTGCTTGATTTGAGGAATCATATCCGTAGCACACTTGGATGAGTTACGTTTGTTAAGCGTTTCATTGACTCTTATTGTAATAGTATCTCTTGTTTTGTGTTTGTTCCTCAGGTTCCTGATGGTTTCATTGCCCATTTCTATGCCATCTCCGAACATGTGAGTCCAGTTTTGGCTTTCGGGTTTCTGGGCCCCCGACAGCACCTCAGTGAGGTGTGCACCATATTCAAGGTAAGACGTTCTCAGTATTCTCCACGCTCCTTCATCACACGTGAGACAAACCTTCGAGTAATCCAGAAGTGTAATCCAGATCAGCACATAATCTGATGCTAATCTGATCTCTGTGACACACTGATGTCTGCGATCAGATCATAAACCCTGTCTGTGTGTGTGTGTATATATATTTGTTTAACAGTAAAATTAATTAAATCATATTTAGATCAGGGTAGTCTCTCTTACAACAAAAACACACCTCAGAGAGCTACCAAGTGAGCTCCAAACAAAACAGAGTATTTATTCAGTCAAATCATACCTATTCATTTTTCAGCAAACAAAGACTTTCAAAATCGATTGGATAAACAAACGAGTAAATTTTCATAAGGCCTCCTACTTCCTTTTATTATATAAGTAAATTTTCCGGTTCATCAACATCCCATAATAATCACCAACATCCCATAATAATCACCAACATCCCATGATAGTTGTGCCCACCTGACGTGTGTAAATATTTTTAATTGGAAACATCTTATCTAACTCCCTAAATTTCTTCCCAGATAACTGAGCTTGACTGCAGAAAGAGTCATTTTTCACAGAAACTGTAGATTAGCTTTGACACACCAGAGAGAGAAAAACATTAAAAACAATATATCACTAAATGTGTGACAGAAAAGTAACCCAATGCTTAGACATAAAAATAAAAAGGTAATATATGTATATCTCCATGCTCATAAATCAAAATCGAACCCTTACATGTTCAGCATAACCTCCGAAACCTTCGGTTCATCCCCTTACATTCTTAAACAGTCAGCACTCTTCAGAAACAACATATCTTAAACAATAAAGGTAGAAAAACTGTTTTCAATACATGCAATGGTAACACACATAGTCTATATCTATATGTCAAAAAAAAACAAATGACATTTTCTCATGAATTAAAAGTTATGTTATATATTATAGATTATATAAGGATTATATATTATGTTATATAAGGGAATCTATGTAAAGTAAGATTAACAAAATTGATCATGTAAAAGCTACAACATTGATTGAATACACATAAGAAATAATATTTCTTTTGCAGAGGACATCAGAATGTCCTCATAATGTTGGGGGTGTGGCTTTTGATCACTTTTGATCAATTTAATGCATCCTTGCTGAACAAAAGTATTAAAATCAATAAATAAATAAATAAATATAAATATATATATAAATATATTCCATAATATAAACACGAAATTCTCTGAATATTATTGCATTAGATAAGAAACAATCAAAACAAGTGTCATTTATTGTACATAAAGATGTACAAACATATTTTACATGCAAAACATTTGACAAAAATAAGTTAGAAATGTCTAATTAGAAATGTTAAATGTTAAAATAGTCCCTGACTGTGAACAGCAACGGAAGTTACATTGTTTACGCCATTAGATGGCGGCAAAGATCATCTTTATGAGCGAGTCACTCAGTTGCAAAGACTTTTATATTGAAATTTGTTGTAAACACGGAACAAGATGCAAATGACAAATGCTTTGACTAGCACTGTCAGTGTCAGCAGGATACGGGAAAACCCATTAACTCTTAAAAGGACAGGATTGCAGCGTAAATTCAAACTGATTTTTATTATGAACATAGGACTGACCTGAAGGAAAATGCTAAATCTGAATGCAGGTAATAAACTCACTCACTCGATATCTCTCTCACTATTGCATTAGATAAGAAATTATCACAACCAGTGTCATTAATTGTACATAAAGATGCACAAACACATCTTACATGCAAAACATTTGACAAAAATAAGTTAGAAATGTTAAAATAAAGCAATAAGTCCTCCACTCCGCACCGTGCCTAACAATGCCCTTAGCTGTGATAAATTCACTGTAAACCACGGCTTCACAGGGCTTATTGCTTTTATAAAACGGTTATCACACAATACAAATATTAAAGCCAAAAATGATATATCAATGCAACTTTCATGAAGTAAAATAACTAAAAGCCTTCCTTCCGCCGGAAAAAATAGTCCCTGACCGTGAACAGCAACAGAAGTTACATTATTACACCATTAGATGGCGGCAAAGATAGTCTTTATGAGCGAGTCACTCAGTCGCTAAACAAGATGCAAAAGGACAAAAGAACTTCATATATTCATTGAAAATCACCAAAGCACCAGTCGATTTAATACACACTGACCCTTCAAACACGATGAGGTCAAGTTATTTCTAAATTCATTCTCCTTTGATCTCCACAGCAACAGATCGTGCAGTATCTGAAGGACATGTTTGACCATGATAAGGTGCGTTTCACGTCCGTCCCATCTCTGGCCGAAGACATCCTCAGTCTGTCCCACAGACGGGCGGATATCCTAGTGGGTTACCTGGGCATTGACAGTGTACCCGAGACCAATGGAGCTCTACCCAAGAGCCCTTGCCAAGACAACAGCGGGCATCCGGACGTCAGCGGACAGCAAGACTGAGGTGCAGAATGCTTGATGACCTTATCTAGTTTTGAAAGAGCCCAGACCTCATTTAGCTATTCGTCACCGCCGACCAATCAGCATGACTGTAAAGAGTTCACAGAACTGCATTCGCTTAAATGGCGTTACAGCTACAGTCCCACTTCATCCAATATTTAGAGAGACTGACTCTTTTCTTGATCGGCTTCTTTGCCACCCGAAAAACTCCAGTGCTGCTATCTAGACACCTGAATTTTATGAACCGGGATTCGCCCAGATTGACGAATGCTTTGGAAATGGATTCTTTCTGAAACTTTGAGGAACTCGCCACGATCTGAAGGAACTGAATAAAAACCAAACTTGGTTTTAGCCAAACGTTCAGCCTCGTTTTGAGCTGCAGCTCTTCCGAATCGAACCCACATGCCTCTTTCGTCGAAAGACTAGCTTTTGTTTGTTTTACAGGCCGTTAGTGTGTTGTTGAGCGTTTATTTTTGTGCCAATGGCCAAATAAAGTCTTGCACTGAACACAATGAAGAGGGAGAATCAAGACAGATTTATGAACTTTAGTGTAAATCTATCAGCACGTTTTAGATGTCAAGGCAGTTTGAGAGACTCACACAGGAAGTGCGTCATTAAAACAGGATGTAGCGGTCCAGATCACATTAGCTGAGCTCAATTGTGTCCTCTGAGAGTTGCTGTAGCCCTTGTGGTTTGTGCTGTTGGTTTATTCTCACCCTCACGATATATCAGGCACAGTGTTCATCAGAGCGTAATCCTCGGATATTTAAGTCAACAAAATGTAGTTATATTTTCTGTCATCATATGTCATTCTTGATTTATACACCTTGTTTTGTTCATCAATATTCAGGCTTGCTCATGGACTAAAATGGCTGATTATCTACTATTCTATTATATAGATATTCATTATGTATTATAAATTTAATACATCAGTGGTATTGGGTCAAATATGTAGAGCCGTCACTATTAGGGGAGTAGGAATGATCAGCTTCATATATGTGGCAAATAAATGTGCTTTATTTTAGTGAGTTCAAACCTTCAAGCTCTGGATCTTAAACACTATGAACTGCATCTGTGCCATTACGATAATTTCAGCGACTTCTTGATTTTGTGAATACAAACAAAAAGATGTGTTTACAGTTGAAATATGCTAAAGTGGATTTTTTGTTTGTTTTTGAGGGACATATACTATCTATTTATATATATATATATAGATATATATATATATATATATATATAAATAAACAGTGGCACAGATGCTGTCGATTAGTTCAAAAACAAACAACAAAACACATTTGCTAGCGTCTTTTGATTGGTCTGTCATATGGTAATAAATTTTACCTGCAATAACGTATAAAACGTGCTAATTAAAGTTCTAATCATTTTAGAAAATAAGGCCAATTCTGGTCATTTTGAAACAGAATGCTCATGAAATGTCTAAAACAATCCTCAAAGTCGCTGAGCCTTGACAAAACTTGACCTTGTTCCTTAAAGGATTAGTTCACTTCAGAATTTAAGTTTCCTGATAATTTACTCAACTCCATGTCACTCAAGATGCTCATGTCTTTCTTCAGTCGAAAATGAAGGTTTTTGATGAAAACATTCCAGGATTTTTCTCCATATAGTGGACTTCACTGGGGTTCAACGGGTTGAAGGTCCAAATGTCAGTTTCAGTGCAGCTTCAAAGAGCTCTACATGATCCCAGACGAGGAATAAGAGTCTTATCTAGAGAAACCATCAGTCATTTTCTAATAAAAAATAAGAATTTTATACTTTTTAACCTCAAATGCTTGTTTTGCACTGCTCTGAGATGCGCCATGCATTACGTAATCACATTGGAAAGGTCATGTGTGACGTAGGAGGAAGTACCGGTAGGGTGAAAAACAACTTCCAAATCGTCCAATATCATTGTTTTACCTTTTTTTGCATAAGTCTTTGCACGTTCGCTTTGGATTGGTACTTTCAACTACGTCACACATGACCTTTCCAACATGATTACGTAATGCGTGGCGCAGTGCAAGACGAGCATTTGTTGTTAAAAAGACAAAATTCTTATTTTTTATTAGAAAATGACCGATGGTTTCACTTGATAAGACTCTTATTCCTCGTCTGGGATCATGTAGAGCTCTTTGAAGCTGCACTGAAACTGACATTTGGACCTTCAACCCGTTGAACCCCAGTGAAGTCCACTATATGGAGAAAAATCATGGAAGGTTTTCCTCAAAAACCTTCATTTCTTTTCGACTGAAGCAAGAAAGACATGAACATGTTGAGTGACATGGGGGTGAGTAAATGATCAGGAAATTTGAATTCTGAAGTGAACTAATCCTTTAATTGTGCCAGGAGGCATTTGAGAAATTAGATATTAGAATCATTATAGTGTTTGTTTTGTCCTCGTATTGACTATTTAAAACTGGCTCTGCCAGTGTTGGGTGTATTGCACTTTATTTGTAAAAAAAAAAAAAAGAGAGATACAGATGTTAATTTTCTCTATTTTTATCAAAATATACTTATACCTTATATGTAGTGTATTTTTAATTTGTTTTTTTCTGTTTTGCTATTGAATTTAATCTTGTTGGACAGATGTATAATTTATATGAAAACTGAAATGAGTTTTTCTCATTTAAAAGTGTGGGAGAAGACCTTGTTTGTATATAGTATAAAAGAAGACATTGAATGACATACTTGAGCTTGAGCAACAGTCAGAATCAGGGTTATGAGTGTTGTCTTGTGCCTGTGTTTTAATTTATATATTCTTCTTTGTCTTTATGAAATACACACTTTTAGATTTCTGCACTGCTTAAATTAAAATCATACTTTTTTGTGACCCAAAACCATTTGCACCAACTTGGATGCAAAGATATAATTCTTAATAAACTTGCCAAACACATTTTTATGCCTCTGATCAATATCAAAGGGTTAGTTCACCCAAAAATGAAAATAAATTCATTAATTTCTCACCCTCATGCCATTCCACACCCGTAAGACCTTCGTTAATCTTCAGAACACAAATCACTAAATAAGTCGTTATTTTGTTTTGTTTTTTTGGCACACCAAAAATATTCTCGTCGGTTTATAATATTCACATTGAACCACTGTACTCACATGAACTGATTTAAATATGTTTTAGTACCTTTATGGATCTTGAGAGAGGAAATGTCATTGCTCCCTATGCAGGCCTCACTGAGCCATCGGATTTCAACTAAAATATCTTAATTTGTGTTCTGAAGATGAACGAAGGTCTTACAGGTGTGGAACGGCATGAGAATGAGTAATTAATGACAGAATTTTCATTTTTGGGTGAACTAACCCTTTAATTATTGTTAATTTGATAACTGAGATTGTGCACCTGAAATTTCACTTAAATTGGTTTTTCTACAGTTTTCTAAAACTGAAGATTGATTCTTATTTTCAGTGTTCGAATGTGTTTGAAATAGACAGGCCAGACTGGAGGTATAAATGTTTGATTTCATATCATTCCAAGGGGTTTCAATGAATAAACTTTCGAACACACGGTTTAATCTGCTGCGTGAGCTTTGAGAGAAGACATCATGAAATAATGTTTTGACCTGCTATTCTTTTACTTGTTAAAGCTCTGAAGCAGTCACTCATGTCTGTGTCCTTATTCTAAAGATTATTGATATTTGATGTAATTATTAAAGATTCACCAATGTGCTAAAAGAGTTACTGACTGACAGTAACAGATTTTTATATTAATAGATGTGCCGTTTCTCATATAATAACCGAATCAAAACAAAGCACCAAGAAGAAAGATGAAGGTGTCTATATGGGAATGTTTTTCACTCCACAGCTGCTGTAGCCACATAAATCACTGTCTAAAATGTTAGAAATGTGTCTAATGATGGCCAAAGAAGACGAACCGAGGTGATGGAAACAACTTTGAAAGTCTTTATTTCTTTGAAACTTTTTGGTGTGTGTATTTGTGTTCTTCAAATGCCTTTTTGTTCTTACAAATTAATGACGTTTCAATCATTGTATTGGTTTATTATTGAAAACTGTGTCATTTTGCCTTCCCTAGCCAACATAAAGTCTTTCTTTTTTCCTATCTGTCTTTAAAATGTGTCATTATTGACAATTCATATCCTATTTATCTATTGAACCGTTTCTGGAACAGAAGAAACCTACTGAATATGATTTTTTTTCATTTTTTTTCATGTTAATTCCCATGGAAAGTTTCCAGCTTTAAAAATTCCCGGAATTTTGCAACCCTAATAATAACTGAATCAAAACAAAGCACCAAGTGTGTTTATTATTGAAAACTGTGTCATTTTGCCTTCCCTAGTCAACATAAAGTCTTTCTTTTCTTCTATCTGTCTTTAAAACGTGTCATTATTGACAATTCATATCCTATTTATCTATTGAACCGTTTCTGGAACAGAAGAAACCTACTGAATATGATTATTTTGACCCATTTTAGTACCTTTAATTATATTCTTTGTGCCTGAAAGGACTAGAATGTGGTAAATTCACATCCTTGTGGTAAAAAAATGTACATTTGAGTGTACATTATGACTAGGTGTAATTAGGGTTGCAAAGGGGCGGAACGTTTCTGGAAAAATTTCTGAAAACTTTCTACGGGAATTTTGGAAATATTCCGATTTGGAAACTTTATGGGAAATTATGGGAATTTATGAGAATTTATGGGAATTAATTGGAATTTTTTGGAAATTTATAATAAAATATATCATATAAAAACAAAAATATAAACATTTTGTTTGGTCATAACATGAAATTACAGTTATTTATTTTTCGTATTCAATTAATTCTATTTTAGTAAATATGTAAAATAAATATATTTTATTGCAGCAATTGTTATTTATTTCAGTGTCACATGATCCTCATTCTAATGTGCTGATTTGATACTCAGTTATCAGTGTTGCTGCTTAACATATTTTGGAACATGTAATACTTTTTTCATGATTCAATGATAAATAAAAAGATAAAAAGAACAGAATTTATTCAAAATATAAATATTTTCTAACAATATCACTTTAATATCACTTTTTATCAATTTCACACATCCTTGCTGAAAAAAAGTATTAATTTCTTTCAAAAAAAAGGAATTTTGAATGGTGGAATATTGTTACAAAAGCGTTCTATTTTAAATAAATGCTGCTCTTTAACTTTTTATTCATCAAAGAATCCTGAAAAAAGTAGCACAGGTTATTAAGCAGTTTCCAACATTGATAACTAAGTATCAAATTATCATAATGATTTCTGAAGGATCATGTGACACTGAAGACTGGAGTAATGATGCTGAAAATTTGCATCACAGAAATAAATTATATTTTAATGTATATTAAAAAAAGAAAAACATTATTGTAGTAGTTATATTTCAAAATATTACAGTTTCTTCTGTATTTTTGATCAAATGAGCATGTTATGGACTGGGGGAATGCAAAGTGCATGCAGGATGTGTGTCCTCAATATCCCTGCAGTAAGCAGTGTGCTGTGTGAATGTGATTGAGGAATGTGCAGGGGGGGAAAAAATCAACTGAAATTGCATTAAATATGGTTGTTTTAACCAAAATTATGCTGCAAAATGTTTTTTTTCAAATACATTTAAGGACCCTGTTATAGGCTAACCTGCAATGTTGCAAATTCCCAGTTCCATTAATTTCATGTTAATTCCCATGGAAAGTTTCCAGCTTTGAAAATTCCCGGAATTTTGCAACCCTAATAATAACTGAATCAAAACAAAGCACCAAGTGTGTTTATTATTGAAAACTGTGTCATTTTGCCTTCCCTAGTCAACATAAAGTCTTTCTTTTCTTCTATCTGTCTTTAAAACGTGTCATTATTGACAATTCATATCCTATTTATCTATTGAACTGCTTCTGGAACAGAAGAAACCTACTGAATATGATTATTTTGACCCATTTTAGTACCTTTAATTATATTCTTTGTGCCTGAAAGGACTAGAATGGGGTAAATTCACATCCTTGTGGTATAAAAATGTACATTTGAGTTATGACTAGGTGTAATTTCATTGATTTAGGATAAAATGTGAAAGTGTCTAAACAAATTAAATTTATTTCCATGTTAAAATGAAGAATTTTCATGCATTTATTATTGATTTTTGTGAGGTTTTTCAACATGCATTCGGCCAGAGTGAGTGTGTGGCGCTGGTTGCCTTCACATAGTTGATATCAATTGAAGAGGATCTCCCCATTCACTTAATTTTTCTTCTTTCATTTGAATAAATCCAATTTTCATTTGTCCAGCCGGATTGGACGGCTGTTCCCGTGCAGATTTTTTTCCTTTGAGAACGCGCTTGGTGAATGGCCGCGCGTCGTGGAAGCGTCCGGTGAATCTGATTGGTCGAACGCGTCGGGGCGTTTCATTCTGATTGGTCGACGACTGATGCCCGGTGTCCGGGTAAGATGGCGTCGGAAGAGCAGTGCTCGGCACCACCTCGATGGCGGTCGATATCCTTAACCCACGTAGAGTATCCGGCTGGTAAGAGCATTTTTAAACTCTTGTTTTCCCCGCAAAGCAGTTCGTATCATCATACGCCACTTTATTCGAGCAGCGGCTTCTGTGAAACATCGCGCAGCTGAATGGACACGGCCAGGGCTGGGTTGCCAAATACTGCGCTCGCTCCGCAGAGAACGGAACGCCTGCTGCCAAATAGTGCGCTTGTTTAGTGCGCATGCGCTGTACGCTTACTAGTACACCACACTGGAAGACCCTTATTCAGTTTCTCAGCAATATTGACGGCTTATTAGTTAAACATTAATCTAATTCAGTATTGAATCGATAATTTAGTGATCAACACTAGCATTATAAGCTGCGTCTAATGGAAGCACATAAGAGCCAACTGCTCCTGTAAGTTTCGTGAAAGACTCGTGGCTCAGTTGGGTTAATCCAGTTCATTCCCGGTTGCATCACACCCTTCCTGGGTCCTTTCGTTTGTGAGGGTCTCCCTGGGTTTGGAAATATGTTAACTGACCCCAAAACGCTGGAACATGTCAAAGCAAGTCGAAAATGTACTATTGCTAATGCCAAACACAGAGAAATGATGCGGAACATGAAGAAAACCACGAACATCTTCCGTGTTTTAAACTCCTGTCAGATAGTTTGATGTGTTTGCATATGAAATTGTCATGCATGGTGCATCATGAGATGTAAAACCTGCAAACATAAGTATGCACGAGATAAAGCAAGATTGCATAAATGTGCAATTTGGCAAATACTTATGTGTGATATATATATATATATATATAATATATATATATATATAAAAACATTGCATTTGCCAAACTGCACATTTATGCTTGCCTTATCTCAGTTTTGAAATTGCCCACTTATAGTGCTTTGTGCACAGGAATTTGTTTTTAAATATTAATTCTTTGCCATGCATGGAATAATCTTTAGTATAGGTCATTAGAAATGTCCATTAGCTCATGGCTGTGATGTCATAATTTTTGAATGAGTTCAAGGCATGTCGGCATTACTGTAATTATGAGATTCCAACTTTTAAAAAGCATTCACGTCATCGTTGAACTCTTAATTACAACTCCCAGAGCTTTGACTTGTCATGCATTAACATTTAAAATGTTAAGCCATTAATTCTTAAAGGGTTAGTTCACCCAAAAATGAAAATTTTCCCATGATTTACTCACCCTCAAGCCATCCTAGGTGTATATGACTGTCTTCTTTCAGACGAACACAATCAGAGTTATATTTAAAAATATCCTGGCTCTTCCAAGCTTTATAATGGGAGTGAATGGTGCTCACGAGCCCAAAAAAGCGCATCTATCCATCATAAAATAATCCATACGGCTCCAGGGGGTTAATAAATGCCTTCTGAAGCGAAGCGATGTGTTTTGTAAGAAATATATCCATATTTAAAATGCAACGAATGGCATTTTGATGAAACTATGGCTTTGCCCAGTGCACTTGTTGCACATCTGCATTTAAAATAATGAACTTGAGTGTGCAAAAGTTGTGATGTGAACAGTCTCTAAAGATTACAAAAGTATGTGTCATATGCATATGTCACCGGAAAGAAGTCAATCCCAGATCCCAAATCCAGTTATGATGTTTTGTTTAAACATTGAGGTCAAAATGAAAAAAAAGAAAAGAAACATATGCATGGATGAATTGTTCACATGCATTTAGTAGGGTGAAATGTCGACTTTAATAGTGTAACAGCTATTATAACATATAAATCATGTGCAGTCTAATGATATGAACTACTTAATTATTAAGTTTTTAGTTTCATTGAGTAGTAGGCTTGCTGTGATAGTCGATGTTACGCAATGTTCAGCTGCAACACCGATTACATCACTTGTCCACCGCGGCACCGCTTCCACCGTTTTGATTTTTTTTTTATGGTAATAAAAATCATTTAGTTCCGTTAGAGAACATTGCAGCCAATCACCGACAGATCTGTTGAGCACGTGAACACAAGGGCCAATCAGAGGTGTTTAAGAATCCGCTCAAAATGCTAAGGGGAAATGCTGGTATTGTCACATAATTCAAAGTCAGTACTTTTGACAACACTACTATTGAGTAGTGTCCATTTCTCATCTTATCTTCTCGAAAAAAACATTTTAATTCAAGTTGGTGTAAATACAGTTGTCAACATTTGAAGTGGATCAAAAAAAGTTGTCCTAAGAAGAAGGTTTTAGGACAACTTTGAATGTTTTTGATCCACTTCAAATGTTGACTTCTGTATGTCTAACCTTTCGTTTAATGAGCCTGTATAGAAAGTGCACACTACAGAGTAGTAAGGCAGTACGCTATTCTGAACAGTTAGTTTTGACTGTTTTGTTTGTCCAGGTGATCTGACGGGGCAGGTATTGGCCTGCATGAGTCTGCTGCCAATAGCGATCCTCGTCGGATTCGTCACTCTGATCGTCTTTAAGAGAGAACTACATACGGTGAGTCACATGATGTCACAAACCAGCAGGGTATTGGGTCAAATCCCAAACCACGGCAAATACCACAGTTTTCTCCATTACGTTTTTCATCACTTGTGCGTCTTTCTCTCTCTCTCAGATCTCTTTTTTTGGGGGTCTGATCATGAATGAGGGGCTAAACTGGCTTCTCAAACACATTCTACAGGAGCCTCGACCATGTGGAGGTGAGTAATGTCAGTGTGTCGTTTGTTAATGGTCATACAGAACACGATCATTTGAGCATCTGGTACCATGAAAACTGAATGTTAACCCGATAAAGTCTGCTGTATCATTTTTGATATGCAAGATTCTACGACCTAAAAATTAACAAGATGATGAAAACTTTGCTGAAAAACATGTTGCACACAATCTACTACATGTCTTCTTGTTTAGCATGTAAAATGCCTTTTAGTATAATTGTAAAAACGTTCACATGTCTTTTTGCTGTGAAATCTTTACTAATTTTTTTATAAAGTAAACCTAAGAATAACATTTATATTGTTAGTGTAAGGCCTGATTTTCCTGCTAAACAAAAACTGAGATAAAGCGTCCTGCAATAAAGTAATAAAACTTTAATCTGGAAAGAAGATCTCAAAGAAGTAGCAATGGACAACACCTTGCCCCCACTCCAAAAGGACAACGCCTCCCCCCACCACACCCACACCCACACACACACACACACACACACTCTCCTTCCCCCTGCCTCAAGTCATTGAAAGTTATTCAAAACATATAATGTAACTTTTGTATCTATTGTTTTTCCCTTTTCATGTTTGGTATCATTTAATTTGTCTCAGTGCGATTGGTAAAACGGTCTCAATTTCATAGCAGTCACTAGAATTATGAAGAAGATGGAAAATTAAGGAAAATTCTGTCCTCTTTTTGGGTGGTGTCTCTTCTCCTCTCCCCCAAAACAGGTGTTGGTGTAATAAACATTTACGATCCTTTTGTTCTGGTTCTGGTATAAAAGGTAAAGAGCAAAGCAGTCAGGGGGGATCATCTGTAGGAGAGGCCCCCCAGAGATGGGTGAATGTCTGAGGACATTCACCCATCCCTGTGTATATATGCATTTCTTTGAGTAATCGATGTTATGCATTTATCATTTCTGAATTGGCTTCTAATTGTCTAATTGTAATGTAATTGGCATGATATATTTTTACTTGACAAATAAAATGTTATATTTGGTTGATTCTGTATTATTCTTAATCCATTATTTCTAGTAGATCAAAGCGAAGGTATTACCTCAAATCTGTGTTCAGGATTGTTCATACGAAAGGTTTAATAGATGGAGCATAGGGCACGTCAATTAAGTCCATTTCGATTTCTGACAATCACTGCCTTAAATAAGTTGCAGTTTTCGTAAATATATCAAAACTATGCTTTTTGTTACGAGTAAGCAGAGCGTGACCGACTTAAAGGTAGATATTTACCCTGCATCCAATGTTTAAGGTCAGACTGACGAGTTTGTGTCCGGGAAGAGTGCTCAAATCGGCCGAAGTAACTCTTCTAAAGCGATACTGGGACTGCAGTGAACGAAATAATTTAAGATATAAGGTAATCAGAATAATCGAATATCTAAATTAATACATAACAAATGATTAATTTCTAATTGGAGACACAACCCTTAGAATAAGAATCATTTGAAATTGGAGTCAGATTAAACGAGTGAAATTAAGTGAACTTCACAGAGACGCTGAAAAGGCATACACGCTTAAACCTTCCCCGTCCTGTGGGAAACCGTCATTGGACCTATTAGGCGGGCCTTACATTAGTAATATTTCAGGGTGAACATTTACTGGACTGAAGCAACTTAGGTTTACTTGATTATCCATAAATAATTTATTATAAAAATGCTATTTGATCATCAAATATGATCATTAGGCTTTTGAGGAAGGTTTATTTGTTCATCTCTCAATCATCATTATGTTGCATTGCATTATATGTTTTAAACTATAGAGCTTTTATCATAAAACTAAGCATTTAAATATCTTACCAAGACATATTATTGGCAGATATAGCGTGACGACTGATATTTATATGCATTTTATGTTAGTAGTTTGTTATACGCTTATGAAGATTACATAACAAGCTAACAGAATTTCGTCTTTTTAGCCAGCAACTGCACCAAATTGCATTTTTTTTTGCTCAGTTTTTTTTCCTCTTCGAGTATGAGCTCCATATTCCCAAATATTACACTAGTAGATATAGTGAGAATATATATATTACTCTATACTATTCATTAGGCTTTTATGGCTCAATAAAAACACCATATTTTTCCATATTTTGTCGAAAGGTTAAATAAATTGTACCATTTGTGAAAAATTAGATTTTTCTGACTATTATTTTATATGACAGGGTTAATATATATAAAGATATGGTGATTTTAATCCAAAGTTATCCGCAGAACAGTCACAATCCACTTGGAGTTTTTTTGAAAGACAATAAGATTTTAGTTTGTGGCAGTGTTTTCTGTATGTAGACTGCCATGTGAGTTTTTTCCACCACAAAACAGCATGTAAAAACAAAACTAACGGTGCTTTATTGATTTACATGTCGGCCAGACGGTCTGAGTAGGCGTTCTTGGCCAGAATAGTCTGAAAAACTGGACCAGAATTTATACCAATAGAAATAAGATTATATGAGACCGTGCTCAAAGATGCAATGGGTAGTTCATGGGCCAACCCTTGGGTTTGACTTGCAACCTTTTAGTTACCAGCCGAGGGGCCTGATGTGTAAACGTTATGCGTGCACAAAATAGACATTAACATACACCAAGTTAACTGTTGCGAGTGAATAATGACGTAAACAAAATGATTTTAAACTCTGTTTTCTATTTTATACACATTTATACTAAATTTCACTCCCATTAATGGAGTCAAACACTAGGAAATATTTATGAATTTAAGTAGAATATATTTGTGGTCAATGCACTGCTTTTTAACACTATGTTTTAATATTTCAGTTAGTGTTCATTTTGTTTCAATTAATTTTTTTTTAATGGTTTTAGTTTTAGTTAATGATATTAACCCTGGTTTGTGACTGAGATTCTTATAGCTATTCTCATTGTTGTCTTATTTGTCTTCATTACTTGGTACATAACTAGTACCCAGCTAGTCGATTGCTTGTGCACATGCCCAATGTTTTGTGAGTTACTGAATTCTCTGTCCTGTCTTATTAACAGGAGGACACAGCTCAGTCACGACAGAGTATGGGATGCCTTCCAGTCACTCTCAGTTCATCTGGTTTTTTGTTGTATACTTTTTTCTTTTTCTTTATTTAAGGTAAGAAATTCATTTTTTTTATTCATAACATTTTACTAAAACATTTTGCTCCTCAGGGCTTTATTTATTTGATCAAAAATACAGTAAAACTGTAATGTTGTGAAATATTATTGCGGTTCAAAATAACTGTTTTCTATGTGAACATATAGTAAAAAGTAATTTATTCCTGTGATCAAAGCTGAATTTTCAGCATCATTACTCCATTCTTCAGTGTCACATGATCCTTCAGATATCATTGTATGTATATGTGTATGTATATCTCAAGTTCACCACAGTATTACTTACATTGCAGTGAGATCTAGTGAGAAGCATTCAAATTCGACACACGATTCTCTGTTATAACCATATCAGATCAAACAGCTCTTGTGCCATGAACGAACAAGTTATAGAAGGCTTTTCAGTCCACAAATCACTAACATTCACCATGGATTTAATGTAATGCTAACTGTAATCATGGTATTGTGGCAGTAGTCGTTGAATGTTTTCAGAGTTCAATGTTTTGAGTGAAATTCAAGCACTTTTTAAGGACTTTCAAGTGCTTCACACAATTTTTTCCAGCACTTCAAAGCTGTAAATGTGAATAATTGTGTTAATAATTGCAGGTCGATTTATGGTGCTCCTAAAATTTTCAGTAAAGGGCTACGGTGCTCCTCGTAAAAAAAAAAAAAAAAAAAGGTGGTCTGGATCCCCGAATGTGTTATTAGTCTTGAAAAAGTTACTGATTATTATTCTTTGTTGCTTCATGTGAATTTTTTTAGATATTTTTGTTTGCCACGATGGTATTTTTTAATGTGCATTTCACCACAGTGTAACACACAGCTGAATCTCTTGAGATTGTAATCAAATCAAAATAAAAGAATGTGTCTTGTTTGGCTTGTCTTTTACCCAGAATGCATCAGACGAACAATGCCAGGTGTGTTGAATTGTTATGGCGGCATATACTGTCCATCATTCTACTGTCTGTGGCTCTGTCCGTTTCATACAGCAGGTAAACTGTTTTAATACATTTTATATCAATTTGTATTTTCTACTTAACTCTTTTAATGTGTTTTATATCAATCTTTTAATTCTTATGTATTTCTGATTTTTGTGTGAAGCCATTTGAATAACCACTGTGTGTGAAATGTGCTATATAAATAAACTCGCCTTGCTTTGCCTAATGTGTTTTAAAGTAAGTGCAGGGTCTTTATTCTTCGTAGTGTTGGATTATTATTGATGCATTGCAAATGTTGTGCTGTTTGTTCATAGAGTCTACCTCTTGTACCACACCTGGAGTCAGGTGATTTATGGGGGTGTGGCTGGTATGGTGATGGGAGTGGTTTGGTTTTTTATCACCCAAGAGGTGCTTACGCCACTCTTTCCCAAGATAGCAGCTTGGTAATGATGCAGGCACACACACAGATGTTCACCAATCATTATCCTGAATAAATCAAACCCACTTATACACACTGAGCTGTGTTTCACCATCATGATGTGTTTCTCTTTCTCTTCTCAGGCCCATCTCAGAGTTTTTTCTGGTGAGAGATACAAGTCTCATTCCCAACATCCTGTGGTTTGAATACACAGTAACCAGATCAGAAGCCAGGTAAGCTCACCTGCAGCACCACGAAAAATACCAGATCAAGGGCCTTTCTGACACTTTGCATGAAAGAAGACTTAAAAGTCTAAAAAAAAATGAATTCAGTGTTTTTAAAATTGATAATAATCAGAAATGTTTCTTGAGCTGCAAATCAATCATTTTTGAAGGATCATGTGACACTGAAGACTGGAGTAATGTGATCACAGGAATAAATTACACTTTACAAAATATTGAAATAAAAACAGCTATTTTAAATTGTAATAATATTTCACAATATTACTGTTTTTATTGTATTTTTGATCAAATAAATAGAGCCTTAATGATCATAAGAGACTTCATTAAAAAAAAATTTAAACAGTATTGTAATTTATAAAATAATACAATAACATTTTAAAAACTGCAAAAATGGGTAACAATTCGCTGCCAATTTAATCTAAGTGATGTTAATAGGGTCTATCTAGTTTGGGACCAAATGTTATTAATAAACTTAAAGGACTTCATAATTAAAATTTCCTGATAATTTACTCACCCCCATATCATCCAAGATGTTCATGTCTTTCTTTCTTGAGTCGAAAAGAAATGAAGGTTTTTGAGGAAAACCTTCCATGATTTTTCTCCATATAGTGGACTTCACTGGGGTTCAACGGGTTGAAGGTCCAAATGTCAGTTTCAGTGCAGCTTCAAAGAGCTCTACATGATCCCAGACGAGGAATATCTAGAGAAACCATCGTTCATTTTCTAAAAAAAAAAAAAAAAAAAAAAATGTATATACTTTAATATACTTTATACTTTAATACTGCAAATGCTCTGGTCTGCGATGTGCCATGCATTATGTAATCACTTTGGAAATTATATTATTATTATTATATTATATAATTATAATTATTTTCAATACTCTGCATTTTAAAATACACTTCTAAATGTCTGTTCAGTGGTCGCTATGTAACTAACAGAAGACACAATTTTAAAATTGTGGTGCTTCTTTGCGTGATAAAAAGCAGTTGCAAATGATGAACAAAATACACATAGCCCTACTCATCTTTTCATTCAATGAAATGTGCAACACATTATGTTTTACTACCAAATTATATGTAATATATAATTAATTTAATCTAAACTTAGTCAAATGTTTTCCTTGACATCTCGCGATTTCGGGGCATTTGAGTTCCCAAACAGAATGCATGATGGGATACGCTTAGCCTCGAATACTGCTCCAAAGCGGTATTCAAGATAGTGTGGGTTTAGTGTGCATTAAGGGCCCTGCACTTGGGCATTTTTAAGACATGGGACAGTCTTGTGCACTTACTTCCTGTCATGTGCATGTGCTCTCAAGTGGCCAAGACCGCAAGTGTTTACAAAGTGAACATACAAAGTCTAAGTCAAACACCCTTTACAAAAAAAAGGTAAAGTACTAAGTACCGCAGTACTAAGGCCTACATCACGCGTGACCTTTCCAACATGATTACGTAATGTGTGGCGCAGTGCAAGATGAGCATTTGTGGATAAAAATTATATAATTTGTATTGTTTTTTATAAAATGACCGATCATTTCTCTAGATAAGACTCTTATTCCTCGTCTGGGATCATGTAGAGCTCTTTGAAGCTGCACTGAAACTGACATTTGGACCTTCAACCCGTTGAACCCCAGTGAAGTCCATTATATGGAGAAAAATCCTGGAATGTTTTCCTCAAAAACCTTCATTTCTTTTCAAATGAAAAAAGAAAGACATAAACATCTTGGATGACATGGGAGTGAGTAAATTAGCAGGAAATATAGGATAATTTTTGCTAAATAAATTTGGTAACAGACTGGTTGAGCTTATGAATGCAGCCAACACTACAATGTGTGTAAAAAGTGAGATGATGCTACTTATCCTGCTATACTGCAGAAAAGGACCAAATGATGTCACTTCCTATGTATCACAATTTAAATGGAAAGTTAAATTTCTTTATTAGCAGGAAAATCAGTAACAGGTTTGCATGAAACATTTGTAAGATGGATACATTTTACATTTTAGTATTTATAATGAGTTGTGTAAAACTAACTTGCATTAGTAGTTTTATGCCTTTATTACTTTATACTATTTGTGGAAAGTGCCTTATAAACCTTTGACTTATATTTTTATTTTGTCGTCTTCTCATACAGAAACAGACAACGAAAGCTGGGAACGAAGCTTCAGTGATTTGCTGCAAAACCCCAGTGAAAACTGACCATACACACACATGCACACACACACACACACTCAAACACACTGGAGTTTCATAGTCTGGACTGTTCTTGTTGATGTGAAAGCGCAGAACAGTGTACTTGTGGACCAAAGGAGCGAGTTTGAATCGCAGACGTGACCGTTATTATCACATGACCCAACCGTTCGCACGACAACATGGCCTTCTCCTCCCCCCGTCCTTAGGCTGCCCCTGCGTTCCTAATGCATGCAGACCGTGCAAGAGACAAAGCTATTTAATGACAAATGTAATATATATTTTATTCATAAACAGGGACGATCTTAACGGTGACGTGGAGTGAGGTGGAAGTGAGTGAAAGAGAGTTTTACAACGTGGCAAACCTATCAGCATGGCATTACTTTTATTTAAACGACACGTTAAAGGACCAGGGAAAGGAAAGTGAGAATTTAAGGCTGGGTAGTAAAAACAGGAGAGGAGGAGGAGGGGAGGAATGCAGAAACAAATGCCGCATTGAAAACAGACGAGGGGGGTGGGGGAAAGAAAAACGCTTTTGCTCGTTTGTATATCCTAAAAGAAAGAAATCTTCCAGGTGAATACCGCATAAAGGTCATGTTTTACCCCAAAATTGCATTTTTTTATTCTCATTACTGTTATTTTTACTGCATATTGCATAACAGAATGTGCTTTTTTTTGTCATGAAAATTGTTGCAACGTAAAAAACTCATAATGGTCCAAAAATAGGCTTCGGTTTCTTTAAGCAAAATACATTTCTTTCTTTTGATTTTGGGGTGAAACGCAACATGTTCTCGACAGGCTTTGCGAGATTCACCTTGGATTCCTGTCAAAAAGTGTAATGTAAACTGAAATAATTTGCACTTTGTCAATTCGAAAGACTTTAAAAAAAAAAAGTAATATTAACACTAGTTTTTTGTAGAGGCAAGGATTCTTGTATTTCTGCTCTTTGCTGGTCCTTTTTGTTTTAAAGTTTGTCCACTGACAGATGGTCACCCAAGCAGCCCTTTTGCTTTCGATTTTTCCTCCAGATGTTCGTGGATTTGCTAAATGTTTTGTGCGTAAAGGCATTTCAGAACATGGAGATGTTACAACTAGTTCCAGATTTATTTCAAGTGGTGCTGGGAACAAAATTAGGTCATGGGAACAAAATTAGTGCCTGTTTTTGGTCAGAATAATGTAGTACTTCTGTTTCAACCCAATTCACGTTATGTTGTGTTGTACTTGCAAAATGTTTCATTCTGCAACATCACATATCACCTTTTCCAGATTTATTGGGCCTTAATTCAGCAGATGGCTCCATTGCATAATGTTTGTTTCAGTGTGCAGATGATATGCAGTAATATTTAATAATATTTGAATTGTCATTCCTTTTTTATTAATACAATCAACATCTCAAAGGATGCATTTTGACAGTGCAGAAAATAATTCTCAGCTTTTTAATATAACACTTTTTTTTTTTTTTCTATTTCTGACCCATTTTTCCACTGATGTGGGCCATTTTCTCACCTGACATCTCTGCTCTAATTTCCGCTTAAGACATTCCCATAATACCACTTTTGAATATTTAAGGACGGCTTTGCAACTGCTACAACAGGAAAAGATTACATGTCAAATGGAAATATGAAAAAGGACATAATAAAAATCTGAACCCAATCCTCAGGTGAACTCTAGCATGTACCGAGGCCTCTGCTCTTTTAGGATGATGTAGAAACTGTCTGTGACGGGGTGTTTATATAAAGGGAAGGGAGGTTATTATTGCATAACTCTAAGATGATCCTCTCTTTTATCATGTGTAATTCATATCAGGCTGAATAAAAAACAAAATATGTTTATGTATGAACTGTTGCAGTTATTAGTGCTGGTCTGAGCAAATGTGCATGCTGATTTCTTGTGTAATAGCAAAAGATTTATTTATTTAATGTGTATCATAAGTTCCTAAGTCTACAAACATGCATACTAGTTATTTAATCCAGTGAATCTCAACATTTTTAGAACTGTCCTCAAGGACCCCAGAATAACATTGGCTCATTGGTATTATTAATGTCTTTGTGACAAACAAATGCAAATAAGAATAATTTACTATTATGTTAGTTGACTTGTTCCCATAAAAGATGATAATGTATGTATAATATAACTGACAATAGGGCTGAATATTGGACATGTCATATGTCAAACTATACAAATATTCATATTCAAATATTTTATAAGGGCGAACTGGCATTACGTCAAGGACCACTAGGGGTCCCCTGGTAGAGAAAGGATTTAATCTTTATTCACTCTCAGTATTTATTTATCATAATTCCCATTCATTTCCAGCATTCGTTTGAACCTTTGCAAAGACTTTCTCGCAATTCTGACTTTACTTGTGTTATAATGTCCAGTTGTGAGGGGAAAAAAAAGACTTTCTCGCAAGTGCGAGTTTGCATCTCACAGTTCTGACTTTTTCTCAGAATTGCGAGATTTAAATTCGCAATTGCGAGAAAAAAGTCAGAATTGCAACTTTATATCACACAATTGTGAGAAAAAAAGTTGCAATTAGCTTCTTTTATTTAATTCAGTGAGGGAAACAAGCTTCCATAGATGGCCCAACAGACAAGATTATGGAAGCTTGTTTCCACTGCTGAATAAAAAAAGACGATTGCAACCTTTTATTCTGAGAAGAAACACCATTGCGAGTCATAATGTCAGAATTGCGAGACAACACAAGTGCGAGAAATAAAGTCAGAGTAGCAAGTTATAAACTAGATATAACTTGCAATTCTTATTTTTTTCTCGCAATTGTGAGTTTATATCTCGCAATTCTGACTTCCTTTCTCAGAACTGTGAGATATAAAATCAAGTCCAATTCTGATTAAAAAAGACTAGCTCCGTCGAAATCACGTACTGTTGAGTAGGCACTACATTTGAATTAAAATTTACTTAACGACCGTTTAAAAAGTGCGTTCTATATAGTATGAAAGCATGTAGTATGGATGAATTTGGATGTACTACATCCACCATGTTGTTACTGTCACATGACCTACCAGCTTCAGTTACATCCCTTCAACATGGGATAGTAAAGTGTCCATCATAATTCATCCGGGTACTTTTACTATTTTTCGCGTACTATATAGTAGAGAATTAATTCGATTTCGAACGCAGCGACTAACTTTTTTGTCTCAGAATTGCGAGTTTACGTTTCACTATTCTAACTTTATATCTCGCAATTGCCTGTTATAAAGTCAGAATTGTGTGTTATAAACCTAGAATTGCGTGATATAATTCGCAATATCGGAATTCTGACTTTTAAATTTTTTTTTTTTTTAAAGATATTCAACCATTTTGTGGCTCTTTAATGTGTTGTGACAAATGTCTGTTCAAGCGGCATGTGAATCATCTCTTCCTGCTAGTAATAAACATGAATTAACATTAGAAGGTAGACTATATGTTGTTACAACTGCAGAAAGACATCAAGTCCACCAACGTTAATTGACCCTTCGCCAGGAGTTTGATTGACAGGCGATCTAACCAATTAGAATCCGCCATTTTGTCTGACAAAGCAGTCAGGGGAGTTTGCAGATTAACATCGGTGAACTTGAACTTGAAAAATTGTGCGTACTGACGTCTTTCTGCGATTGAAACAACATACCTTCTGATGTTCATTCATGTTTATTTGATGCTATAAATTAACAAGAAAGAAGAGATGATCGGTTCACGAGCCACAGGCGCTACAGCGATCTGTCACGACACATTAAAGAGCCACAAAAGGTATTTATTGTTTAAATTTCTTTAAAAATTACTAAATTTGAAATCAAAAGTAACCTGCTTTGTCTTGTCTGTTGACATTTTGTCAGTTCAGTCCTCTTTGCACTGCACTGTATTAACTTACCTGTGTTTGTTTGTCAGACCAAATGGCTGATTCAGTGTCATGATTGACTCCAAGGCTTCAGTTTAACTTAATTATTAGCAAATCTATGTACTTTTTTTTATTAACTATACAAAACTATAGTTTTGGTATACATTGAAATGAACATTTTAATATTTTTAAATTATTAAAGTACAGGTACACTTCTGGTGGATCCATGATGGTCAATATTCATATTCATGCATTTTATTCATATTTCATGTTAATAAGTTATGGCTTATGATTTACCAATATTACTTTTGATTTCATATATTAATGTACTCCTACTCCATATATTAATCCTCATCATATTTTCAAGTATTTACTCTTTAATGTAATCCTTTATGGTTATTCTTTTATCTTTAAGAGTATGTATGCTTGTTATATTCAATTGTTCTTCAAGTGACGGGTCATGTTGACACGTTTGTGGTTAGATACTGGATGCCTGCCTACTGCAGAAGTGATGGTGTTTTCAGAATTTGTTTCTCAGAATTATTTCTTCAGACATGTGATAATGCAAGATCTGCAAAATTCAAATTCAATCAAAACAACACCTTTTGTATCTATTTCCATCTATCTTTGACATTTGACCAGTCACTCTGACCTAGCCGTTACACCAACTATGACATAATGGATAAATCCGTTTGACCTTTTCTTATTAGACCAAAACATAAGTTTGAGTGGGATATACGTTTTCCTATGCTTATGGTATAAAACGGACTAGGTCTTTGATAGTTTAGCTTTTCTTAGCTCATCTATATCCTGATCTTCATCTATTAGATACAGTACTCTAGATTTTATCAACTATTAATAACTTAATTTGTTTCTCTATAATTTTTACTTAATGAATTTATCAACTTCTGATTTATGCACTTCAGTTTAACTGAATTATTATTTACATTTCACTAGCTGTATATATTTATAGCAAATCTATGTAATATATATTTTTAAATATAAAACTATAGTTTCGGTATACACTGAAATTATTATTTTTTATTTTTATTTTTTAGTAGTTTTAAACAAAAAACAATCATAATGTAAGACTAACCTACTCCTTAAACAGTTATTGCATAATTATCTTCCTTGTGCATGGTTATTTCACAACTTAAATCAAGCGTTTTATTAATTGTCCAGAAGGCCATTTCAATAACACAAGCCCTTTATATTCGCGAAGCGCGCGTTATGGAGCTGCGCAGGCGCAATGGGCCTCACAGTCCGAACCCTTACGTCACCGCAGCGCGACTCTGTTACAGCAGGCGTGTTTTCAGTGGAGAGCAAAATCGATAGAGACCATGTAAAACACACTATTGAGTGGACATAAGGTATTTACAACCGTGTCAGTGTGGGGAAGAGATGAAACAACCCTGAAAAACGCAAAGTTTCCTCCGTTGGAGCTTTGTGGGTAAGCTGATTTTGCATGTAACGTTAGTCCTCGTGTTTACATTTGATTTAGTGTGATTTAGTCTTCTTCCTGCAGAGACCTCATGGTTTATGCCTCTGACATGCCTTGTGTTAAAAAGTAAATGCTCTGTTTTATCAGTATTCAACTGTAGCAAGACTTTTGTTAGTGTAAATTTGAGAAGTTTAGCTTATGCTTTCTCGTACTTTTTGTGGATACTGTAAACCTTCGTGTTAATCCAAAATATATTGTTTTCTCCTCTTCATTGTTGGTCTTTGAGTGTTTGCAAGCTCTTGACTCTATGGTCGTTTTGTTTTTTGTGAAAGTTAAATCAGAGCAGGAAACACCCACAGTGTCTGATAAGTTTCGTTTCTTGATAATCTGCTAATTTGCTTACCTTATTTTAGGTTAATTCAAATAAGGACATTTATATCCACTAATCTGACCATCAGAAATATAAATGATTAAATTAGAAACTATATTCACATATTTGCATTGAACAGAATATGTACCTGCAGCTGCATAGTTAACACACCCTTATTTTATTGTATGATTACAATTATTGTACAACATAAAATGGATGCTGCAGAAGAGGGTGTGATCTTAACCTTGATTTGTGTACATATTACTCCACTCAAGTTTTTCTTCTTATCTGCTGAATGTTATGTCTGTTCACACTTTATCGGCCATTACATCATTGTTTGTGATTTGAGATAAGTTTGTGATTTGATAAATTATATTTACAATCTGATTTCTCTTAGTTGGTGCCATTTTTCTTTAGATCTGCTCATGAAACGGTGTCTGTTGGATTAATGGTGTTGCAGAAAGTTTAAATGGTTGTACAGAAAGGTTCACCTGATATTAATTAACTGGTCGCATCTGTTATGATTGTAATATAATCACCGAAAAGGTTAATCAACTGTTATTTCTGAAGGCCACGGTCAGGAATGTATTAGTCTGATATGAAGACTGTTTGTGTAATCAACTTGTATAATGTTCATACTGTTGCTAAAAAGATTGGTTTTGGAGAAATGAGGAGAGAAGAATGCATTTTACTATAGGGCTGGGCGATATGACTATATAAAATGACAATACTAGCAGGGTTGCCAGGTTTTCACAACAAAACCTGCCCAATTGCTTCTCAAAACTAGCTCAAAGGCATTTCAGGGGGTGTAATTCGCATTTTTGGCAGGGTTCCCCTGATAAAATTTGCATTCCAGGGACTAAAAGTCATGTTATTTTGGGTCTATTCAACCTGCAGACATTTAAAAACAACCCTCGGCAACAGTGTAGAAGTAGCCGGATTTGGCAACACTGGATACAAGTGCATTTTTAGATTAGCTATATTGCATTTCTAGTGTTGTGTAGCACATATATCAGTGTTGCAGTGATCTGTTACACGTTTGAGCATTCAAAGGCAATTAAAAGTTTTAAAATTTGGTGCAAAGCAAGAGTACACAATTTTCAAATTATTAATGGTTGTAAGATCAGATGTAGTAGATGCTCTCTGTAGTCTGATGCTCGGGAGGAAGTTCTATTTATAGGAAGTAAGATTTTAGAGGTGTAACAATATATCGACTGTAACTGGAGTTTCTCCGTGAACCAACTCGACTTTGATGATAAAGTTTGTCTTTTGACATCAAAACACACAGAGAAGACTTCAAGAACGTACTAAGCCATCCATGTGTCTGTGTATGCACAGGTGATCATGGATAAGTGCCTGTGGTGTACCAAGGCCCTAAAGGCGGAGGGAGATGTGGCGATCGTTGCCATCTTGCATCGCTACAGTTCAGGGCAGCTGTCTGCGGAGATGATGGCCACTCTGAATGAGGATCTCAACTGCTGTATGGAGTGTGTGATGGAGTATCATCGAGCCAGAGACAAGGTCCCTGAACTGCACAAGGTATGCAAATAATGCCAAATTTACAATGCAAAGGTGGCACAGGTATTTATTTTATTTGCTTGTTTATTTGCACTTTGCATGAATGCAATTGCACAGCAGTTAGAACTCTATACTTTCACACTAGGAGCTGAGGTGGGTCAGCGCAGGCATAATTTATGGCATGCTCATACTTGGCAAATTTGGTTAAATTAAAATGAACTCTGGTGCAATTGCTCTGTTAGTGTGTATCATTTGAATCCGCGTTGCCATCTGAACTCTGGTGTGCACCAAATAAGCAGAGCGACAAATTTGTTTTCAGGGGATCAGATCAGATTGTTTTCAGATCTCAGTGTCTGGTGTGGTTCAACTGGAGTTTAAATGCAACACAGACATCTAAAAGAACCAAAACAAGGATTGATGTCGTGACCCTAAAAAAAACAGAACGCTCAAGTATACTCTGGGGTCAGTTGTAAAACATAGCCGCTTAGTTAAGAATGTCGGCTTTGCCAGTTGCGTCTCTTCACTGCCGTTCATAAATTCTTCCCCATGGCCTCATGGGATAGTGAAGTATCCATGGAATGCTCACTTCAGAATCTCACTGGAAGTAGTTGGTCATCCAATATTTTTCTTTTTTTTTTGTGCACTAAATCCAACAGTCAACATGTTTGTTGGTGTTGTTGCCATTTGTGCAGTGAGAATTGGCTTAAAACGCAACTGCCCTCATGTTTTGCTGCAGGACGGCGATTGCGAGTACATTTTCTCGTCTTTGCGCCACTGTGGTATGAAGTAGGGGTGGTGAAAAAAAACGATTATTGATTAATCGCGAGTATGTTATGGACGAGTATGAATCGATTATTAAATTTTCAAAAATCGATTTTTTTATTTATTTTTTATTTTTTTTTTTGCATTATTTTATTTTGTAAAAAATGTTATACTGGGAGTTGAACGTCACGAACGCGCCCAGTTCCAGTTAGCAAGCGCGTGTAACGGCAGCCAGAGCAGGTGTGTAAAATGGAAGAACCAGGAACGAGCAACCAACCGATCCACCCAGCCAGGGGCGGACTGGCCATCTGTGTGATCTGGAGAATCACAGAACGGCCGGTACTCCAGGACGGCCGGCGGGTCGGCCCACCACCCACCGCCACGCACGCAGTCATCATCTGTTTTTTTCCCCCACTAATCTGTTTCACACTCCAGTACTGTAGGGGGCAGCAATGCACCTTTAAGTTGGATGCCAGCTGCACTGGCCGTGGCCGCCAAGTAAGCAGCAAAGACGTTAGATCAGTGGTCTCAAACTGACGGCCCGCAACTGATCTCAAAAATAAAACATAATCCGGCCCGCTAAATTATTCTTATTCTTATTCTCTAGTTGCTACCTGTCTGATATGCAAAGAAAAAGTCGCCGTTCTAAGGGGCATTCACATATCGCGTCCGCGCCGCATTCTCCTTTCCAATGCGCTTTCGCTCCAGTGGCGTCTGACGTTGCTATGCAACCATGAGCCGCACTCTCAATCGCTTCTACTTAAACTTTTTCTTTACCTTGACATGTTTCGACTGCAACCTGCAGTCTTCCTCCACCTGAACACATTGTCTTTCTAGAAGAAAATTGTCCAATTTCTACAGTATGTTGGTTCTGATCTACTTCCTAAAGGAAATAAGCCTTTCATTTATTTGTTATTGTTTAGTTCAACTTGATGAGTCACAACACAATGTGATGTATTCATTTCTGTGTTCTACAGAACATAAGCTACATACAAATAATTCTGAAGTTATAACTACAAGACACAGAAAGTGCTTTGAGTTGTTGTTCCTCAATGAAAGAGTTAAGTAATTCAGTAGCTGACTTTTTTTTTAATACTGCAATCACTTTGTAGTGTATTTTCGTTTACTGTTGTGAAATGGAAAATCAATAATCGCTAATCGAGAATCGTTAATAATCGAAAATCGACTGTAATCGAATCGGGACTTCAATAATCGCAATCGAATCGGGAAATCAGACAGATTAACCACCCCTAGTATGAAGAGTGTACAAAGTAACACCTCTTTAGCAACAGTGTGAATGTTTTCAAATTTATCCCCTTGGGAGGGTGTTTTTAAAAAGCTCCATTTTCATAGGACAAAAATGCCATCTCTGTGTGGATGGAAGGCCAAAATGGAGAAACAAAAATAGTTTTCAAACAAAGTATGTTTGGACAAAGGCTAATTGAGGACTGCAGAAGCCTAAATGCCCAAAATTCCAAAATTTCTCTAATGAGAATTATACTATTCATAGTTTCACGTGACGTCATACCCTTAAAGGAACGCCCACCTGGAGGGCAAAACAAGGCTTTCCTCCATTGCCCGCCAGTTATTTTTACCAGGTTTGTAGTAAGACGGTGATATTAAAAGACCAAATTCAATATGCATCTTATTGATTATGCATACTTTGTACAGGCAAACAAATGCACACAGAATATTAATGCACCATGAGGTTTCTCGTTTTTTCCATGAAAAACCATTATAAAGAAAAAAACATTGCATTCATATTCTGCTCGCCTGTATATAGTATGCATCATCAAAAAGGGTTAAACTGAATTTGATCTTTTAATATCACTGTTTTCGTACATTAAGGCACTTTAAGAGTTTGTTGCACTAAGGATTTTTTTTTTTTTTAGCCTGGCGTAGGTTCACCCTCTGCCTTTGCTGTTTGATCAGTCCTTTAATTCTAACGGTCTTTCTGCATAGTTAATCTATTTAAAATTTAAGTGGTGCAAAACAACTTGATTTCAAATAAAACCCAGATGAAAAAATCCTTGATTCGTGATAAAATTTGCTTAATTTAATCCTTATTGGTGCAACCCACCTTAGTGTTTTTCACGTTAGCTTTTTAAAAAATTGTCCCGCTGTTTTTAGTGATTGAAATCATTGTATATGCATCGCAAGTGCCCAAAACTTTCATCTTGTTAACATATATTTGTTTTTAAGATGGAAAATTGACTGCGGTTACATGGCTGTTTTGCGCTCCAGGGCTCCGTGATAGTCACGTGACTGAAAACTATGAATAGCCTTTGTGAAACTTGCAGCCTCTGTGAAACTATTGTTATGAATAAGCCACTTCCTTGAGGGTATTAGGGCTATTCTCTCAACTTGAATGTTATTATGTTATGTGTGTGGAATTGAAAATTCACCTCAGAAATTAATCAGTTCAGGACACTTTTACAAAAAAAAAAAAAAAAAAAAATTATAATATGCTTGTCCATATGCCAACTAGTACGTATGGTTAGTACTGGTTAATATTAAATCATGAAAGTAAGGCATTTAATTTGAAGCATGCAATGGTTTTTTCTTCATCTCAATTTATTGAAACAAAAGCTAACAACAGTAGTGGGTATACAACAAAAAATGTCAATGTCTCAATAACATGTCGTGTGCCCTTGAGCATAAATTACAGCTTGACGGCATCTCATGCTGTTCACAAGTTGATTTATTGACTCCTGAGTAGGGCTGCACGATTAATCGCATGCTATTCTCACGCGCATTTCGTCAGTAAAGCCGGTTCCCTGATTACCGCTAAATCGCCATCACCTGTTTTTAAACGGAGCGCCTTTTATTAGACAGAGCCGTAGTTCACAGACAAGCCACGCAATATCGCGTTCATTATCGCAGGCGATTCATCTGCGATATGAACGCGATATTGCGTGTCTTATCAGTGAACTACGGCTCTGTCTATTAAATGCCGCTTCATTTGAAAGCAGGTGATGGCGATTTAGCGGTAATCAGGGAACCGGCTTTACTGACGAAATGCGCGTGAGAATAGCATGCGATTAATCGTGCAGCCCTACTCCTGAGGCATGGCATTCCAGTCTTGAAGGGCTGCCCTCAGGTCATTGAGGTTCTGGGGTGCAGGGTTATGACCCTCTACACGACAACTCAACTGATCCCGTAGGTTTTCCCAAATCTATGCCTTTCTGTGACTCTTCCAGTCTCTTTGTCTCTTCTGCAACCTGCTGATGACACTCTGTGACACTCTAAGCTCAGGGGCAACTTCCCTCTGAGAACATCCCATTTAAAGCCTCACAATGGCCAGATTCTGTTGCTCAATTGTTAGGTGTCATCTAGGTCTCATGATGTCAAAATGTGAACATAAAACCAGAACATTTAGTGGTTGATCAGACATTTTGTTGTGATTTTTGGAGATAATCACCTTGTTGGAGAACAGCCTGTTATGCAAAGTTACTGAAACATTAAACAGTTGGACATCATTAGGTCAAATTAAGTTCACCTTTAAAGGTTATAGTCATTTTAGGTGCATTCTGAATTTATTAATTCTGAAATTACTGCACTGTTAAAGTGAATTTAGAACCAAAATTGTGATCTGTTCTAGATATTTATGACGATCCATCCAACATTCTTCTTTGTTTTTCTGGTGTGTTTCACTCCTTCGCCCCCTTGATTTCTTCAAAGCCTCCCATTTTCATACAAAGTCTTTGAACTTCTTCACAGCGTGCTGAAATGGTCTGCATGCTTTCCCATTCGGTGAAGATGTACTTGAACATTGACAATGAAAGGGGAAAGTGGCCTTTAAAGGCCAAGTATGGTAACTCCTTCTTGGAATTTGTCCTGTATTTAACCCATCCAAGTTAGTGCACACACATTAGGTTAACCATTAGCCCATGACTACCCCCACGGAAAATTGGAAATCTGATGTCAGAAACAGTCATAATTTTAACAGTGAATGAAACCTTCACTAATATCACCAATCAGGTGTCAAGTAAAAAGATGCATGTTGATAAAAAGATTGCTTTGAGCATACCCTAAATGACAAATTATCTGGGTGAAATTGTGCATACATTACTTTTAGTGGAGAAACAAATAAGGGGGTGAGAGGTTAACATTTCCCTCCAAAAAATTTTTTACTTCCCAATAAGGGCCAACCTACCCCCCCAAGGACGGCCCTGGTTACATTATAATATTCTTTCACAGCCCTGAAACCATTTTCCGATCTCACTCTTCCAACTTATTTACACTTTGCTCAACCAATGGTCATTCGTTGTGTTATCCACTCTTAAGCACCAGCTATCTTTCTCTGCTTTATCTTTTTTTTTTGCATGAACACTCCTACACTTGCACATGAAACATCACGATGATAAGGAAATGCTTTTGATGTTGAACAAAATATTTGGTGACCAGTACAGCCTGCTAGTTGTTTTGCTTGGAGTTACTGAAGTGAGACACGGTGCACTCAATATTGATTTAAAGAGTTGGTATCACTAAATTATTTTAAGGGTATTTAAAGGATCTAGTTTCTGAGTCATTTG
Source organism: Chanodichthys erythropterus (assembly GCF_024489055.1). Classification (NCBI taxonomy): domain Eukaryota; kingdom Metazoa; phylum Chordata; class Actinopteri; order Cypriniformes; family Xenocyprididae; genus Chanodichthys; species Chanodichthys erythropterus. Next base: position 32,829,565 of record NC_090242.1, on the reverse strand, counting down.
ACTTTAATTGTTTTTGAGTGATTGTGTATTTCTGTAGATGTAAATTAATGTATTTTGTTATGTTCAAATAAATGTGCTTCCGGTCTTGGCCAGGACCCTCTTGTAAAAGAGATTTTAAATCTCAAGAATTTTATAATAATAATAACCTTCTGAGTTTTACATTGTAGACTGAGAAATTAAACATCCTTTGTTTGATAAAAGTACACTTTTTAAGAATTTTAATATATAATATAATATATAATATATAATATAATATATAAATATAATATATATTAGTTGAAGTTCTTTATATGCTCGTGTGTCAATCAAAATGCAGAAGTGTAAAGTGCATACTCCAGGAAGGTCACAAGTGCCTGTAACAGCCATGGAAGGAACTGAATATTGTGCGTGCTATAACTAAATCTGTCTCTATTTTTAAGTAGTCTAGACTTTTGGAAGTGATCAGAAATTTTCCTAAGTGAGTGTAACCAATTAAATAAACCTTGACTAAACTGTTACATGAACAACAAGGGTTTTTTTTTTCCCCAATGTTATTTTTTATAAATTCTACAAAGAATTAATGCATTTGTCTGTTTGATTTTGTTTTCATGAATGACTAGATTCCTAGCTGTTTCTCCAAAAAAGTATCCCCAACACTATACAATATAACCAAGACCATTTGTTTAACTTATTCTTATTTGCATGCACAATCATGATACACCTTCAAGAGAGATTGATAGGATAGTCCAGAGTAGAAGACCGAAACCGCATGTTGGTTACGTTCATAACTGACTGTGCTTGCCGAGACGGGTATTTTGACATAATTTTGTGTGTATGTGTACGTTCAAGAGCAAGGAGATGCGAAAGAGGAATCAGTTCAGTGTTCGCGTGCCTGTGTATGTTTGCGCGCACCACGGATGTGTGCAGTGCGAATACTGAATTGAGTTCTCTTTTGCCGCCTCTTGTGCTGGAATGGTTTAAAATCACTTGTATGTGTAAATTGGTAATATTTCACTCTATGATGGTTAAACTTTGCAATCCGCAAATCACATGCATGCAGAACCGTGAGGATTGGTCTGTACTGATCATAGATCAACTACGATCCATTTAACACCTAGAAATCTCATCTCTCACATTACACATTTACCAAAGCAACTTGCATTTCATTTATGGTATACTGTACATTTTAACAGTTCATGCAGTTCCTTAGGGTTTTATTGAAAACTGTGCTGTTCGTACTGCCACGTTGTATGGTTTCATCTTGCATGTCCACTTAGAGTCAAATTCTCAATCTCTTACAGCGTTTGTGGGAAAAAGAAAAGGCTCGACTCCTGCATATTTTGGGATACTATCTGGACAAGGAGCTTGAAGAGGATGATCTATTTATCATTGAAGATGATCATGAAAAGCCGGTGTCAATGATCTCTCCTGCGGAATTCCATGACCGTCTCTGCTGCCCACTGTTTGAAGTTTTGAAGTATCCGTACCTGCTTTGCTACCGTGATCTGTGTAAGTCATATTCCCATAACCAACATCATCCCTTCTAGAGATTAAAAATAAGGACTGAAAACTGGAAGATTGCAGGTGTGAGTTCCTGCAAACCAGGTTACCCACAATTCTAACCATGTGGTTTGATATTTTCTTAGTGTATAAAATTTAAAAATTGCAAGATTTACAATGTTAAATGTCCCATTATGCTATTTTAAAGCTTCCTAATTTTGTGTTGGACAATAGGTTTACATGCATCCAATATTTAAAAAAAGGCAGTTCAAAGGCACTGCTCACATCTGGTATTAAGATGCGTTTTGGTCGATCGGATCACTAGTGTAACACAAACTCACCATGTTCTGTGTGGTCTTTTGGCTGTCAGAGCAGAAATGAAAGCTGCTGCTCTCTGTATGTTTTTCATGTTCATATGTAATTTGCGCAAGCTTAATTTGTCCATTAGATCAAAAGATCTGAAAAAACAAATAAAATGCATTTACCTGCCCAAAGAAATGAGGACAGAAGTGGTTGAAAGTGGTCAAAAGAGACAGATTGAAACACCAGGTGTAAACGGGAATGAGTCTCCCTCATCCACTTGTGATCCGATTGACCAAAACACATCTTAATACCAGGTTTAAACAGTTTGTCTGAAGATCAGTCTCCCTAATCCCTTCCTCTCTGTGAGCCTACTCTGATTGGTCAGACTGCCCAGTCTGTTGTGATTTGGTCGACCACTTACAGTTCAAAAAAAAAATGAAGCACCTATTACCGTATCTTTAAACTTTGTAGACGTTTTACATCCACAAACGGCTATATTATGCACTGCATGAAAGGTAACATTTGAAAAAGCAGAATGGGGCACTTTAATAACTGTGGATCTGTCATCACAGCCTTTGAAAAGGGTCCAAACAGAATCAAACGAAAAAGCATGGCTGATCTGATCTGAAAGGAATGTGTTTGCTGCTTTTTGACACATTCTCTTCTTTATCTACAGGTGATCTGGTGGTAAAGGCCTTGTGCAAGTTGCAGGATTTGAATAGTTCTTTAATTGTGTTTGAGAAGTATCAAGGAACATATCTGCTTCTTGTTCATCCCAATGAACAGGTAATTCAGTCAAAAAGCCATGTAAGAGAATAGACTGGTCCTCTTCTGGTCCTCTGCTCTTTACATTTTGATCGTTTTCCTTGTTCTTACTCCAACTTTCCATTCCAGGTGCGCCGTTGGGCAATCGATGCTGCAAAGACATTGAAGAGTGTGGACCGGGACAGCTTCTATGACCTTCAAGAGATTTTCAATTGCATGTTTTATGTCATTGAGCTTGGAATATCTTTGGATTTTCCAGACTTGGATCCTGAGGCTTATGCAGGGGGCACAGTAAAAATGCTGCCGTCTCACCTCTATGATTCACAAAATAAGAAGAACTACTGGCTAGGTCTGTGTTTTCAGTTTTGTAGAAATCTTCTTTTCTTAATGTCCTTTCCATACTTACTTCCTTCTGTTACTAAACTTGTTAAATTAAGTAAAAAATTAAGTTTGACAAAGATTTCACCATCCTGTAGTTGGTATAGAAACTGGATCTTTAGAAGAAAAGGGTGGGGATCAAAAATTCAGGGGATGGATTTCTCTGGTCTCTACTGTGTACCCACTGTATAATAAGCGTGGCACCGTGTCCTAACCAGATACACGTTCATGTGTCATGCTTGAATAGGACATGGTGTCAGGTTGACCTGGAATTGGCAAATGGTTTTTATCGCTCATGTCTTGGTAAATGTAATATCATCTCTTTGAAATCATTCTCTTTTGTGCCCTATAGGCATCTGTATGTTGCTAACGCAGCTCAGCGCTGAGGCAATGGACTCTCTGTTCATGGGAGAGTTTAACATCCCACTTTGCATACTCAACACAATGGATAGGTTGAAAAATGGTATGTCATGTTATTTTCTTATGTTTTTAATGTGATGGGATACAATAGATTTGGCTGGTATTAAAATTGATCCACTTAAAAAGTGTCTTTTTAATTTTCAGAGGATAACCCAGCTTCTGACCCATTCTGGCCAGCCCTCCACTGTTTTATGGTAATTCTGGACCGACTTGGTTCTAAGATCTGGGGTCAGGTTGACCCTAGTATGGCTTTCCAGACTATCACTGGAGCAGCCAGTTATGATGCGGAAATAAGAAGCATCCAGCAAAAAACCATAGGGTAAGAAAGTCTGGCATCTATGGAAGAGAATTCATGCAGTCATTGCATTGTAAGCATTTTAAATGCAGTACATTTCTTGCATCTTAAATTTAAAAATCTGCCAGTCAAAAACCTACTAAAATAAAAAAAAGAGTAATGATTCCATTTCATTGTGGCATCAGTTCTCTTCCATTGCATTTCCCCAGGGTTTCAAAATGAGATGATTAATTGCTAAATGTGAGACATTAACAGGGAACATCAACAGATACTGTTAAAAATAGTACTCTTTTTAATTTCTGCTTTACTGAACCTGCCCAATATTTGTTAAAGCAAATGGTTCAAGTAGTGCCTTTTGCACAGTAAATGGTTATTTTTGAAATGCCATGTTTGGTGGAAGCATTGTTGGCAGAAAGTAACGTAGGGATTTAATATTTTTTTTAATTAAAAGCAGGATGGTTAAAGAAGAGCCAGAATATGATGACAATGTGGTGACTTGCAGTCAGATGGTGTACGACTGTTATGCCTCAGAAAAACCGAACCAAGTAAGATTTCTTTTATTGCTCTATTCTTTTATTGCTCTTCTGCACCACAGCATATTTACTTTATGTAACAAACATTCACTACTCTATTGGTAGTCTTTGTCTAATGTTGATAGGAAAAATCTTTTTTTTCCTTCTGTTCATCATGTAGGCATCTGGTCCAACATCCAACAGTGGTATTTGCAGTAACTATGTGATCTATGAGGATATGCAGTCCTTGGTCAAAGTGCTTGATTCTGAAATGGGCCGGAGTATGCGTGTATATGGAAGCACTTTTCTGTGGTTTATTCCATTTGTGCGTTCCATAATGGAACTTCCAGAGCTCAATGCCTCATATATTAGTGAAGTCATCCACTTTCTATGTGATAAGATACTAGCTAATCGACACGTACTGACCGGACAGACAAGTTCTTGCGATAAAGTGACTGAGTTCTTCACCCGTATCCTCATTCAAATTGTTGAGCTACACTCTACAGAAGGACGTATGGGAATACTTTCTCGCTGTGCCCCCAAGTGGGTGGAAGTGATTGTCATGTGCATCGTCCTATCGGATGAACCACATGGACCACCAGACAAGATGGGTGGGATTCACAGCGTCAGTTCAACCTCATACAATCTTGGGATAGTAGGGAGACTGCCTACATATGGAGGTGGTATTGGTGCCATAATTCTAGGCTGTATGACACTGATTCGACTGCTGCTGAAAGAAGGTATAAAGACGGGATCTGTCCCATGCGCTACCCATTTTTTGAATTTGCTTAACAAGCAGCTGCGTGGAGCTACAAACAAACGATGGAATCTAACACATTCTGAATCTATTGAACTTCAAAGGTGTTTAAAAAGTGTAGTCCGGTCGATGCAAGAAAAACCTGCTTCTGCATCCTCTGTTGTTCCATCCCCATCTACATCATCATTAGAGGCAGCTACAAACACAGTTATTTCCAGAAAATCAATGCCAACCCTGAAACCACAACATGAGGACCAGAAGGCAGGTCCAAGCAGAGCCTGTGGCTCCTCTTTTATTAAAGAGGAGCCAATTTGGAATGATGAAAATTGCTTCTTTGATAAAGAGTTATGCAGCGGTCTTGAGAACATCATGAAGGCTAAAAAGGAACCTCCTGCCCCCATGTTAATTTCAGAGATGAGACCTGCTGTTGAGTTGGCACAAATTAAACCAGATCTGGGTAAGCTGCAGGAAATTCGATCCAAATTAAATAACCAGAATTTGTCAAAGATCGAAGCCATTACCAAAAGAAGGCCGAGTGAGTCCTTAAAACCTGTTCACTTGGCATCAGCTAAGGAGGATCTTGGTTTTAGAGCTGTTGAGGGGGATGATGATGAGGATGATGAACCCCTCAATGTCAGACGAGCCCGATTGATGAAATCCTCTGGCTACAAGATTGAATCTAGTGACTCTGAAGTTGACTCTAGTGATGTTGGAAAAACGCATGCCAGGTCCACGGGCAACTCTAAGGAAAATGTAGAGTCTAGTACCATTGTTATCTCTGATGATGAAGATTCTGATAATGATGAGAGGCCAAATGAGATCCTGAGGTCTATTGACAAGGAATGTACAATGAAAAATAAATCTCCAGAACATCCTGTTTTGCCTGAGAGTCCAGGGCGTGATTATGATGATCTCAGTGAATCGCAAGTGTTTGAGTTTGAGACCCAGCAATATGTGGCATCTGCCTGGGATTATTCAGAATTTGAGGCAGCAGTATTGACAAAGAAATCAGACCAAACACTCAAACCACAGGTGGAAAAAGCTCCTCATGAAGCATCTCCCTCAGGTAGTTCAGATACTGAAATGATTCCAGATGAGGACATTGAGAGGGCCTGTCAGCAAGCAGAAGAGAAGATCAGACAACGACCGCAGCCACAAGGGCCAGCAGATTCATGTGCATTGTCCAAAGAATCCAGTACTGCAGAAAGCTGGGACAAATTTGTCAAACCAAAACCTGTGCAGGTTAAAAGTACAAAAACAATTCCATCTGAGAAGAAAGACATTTTACAGCCTAAAAAGCCATTGATAATTGATGCCCTTGCTCAAAAAGTCAGGCGCAACCCATGGAAACGCAGCTCCCCAGTTCTGGACATGGAAGAACCATCCTCGTCAACTACTCCATCCTCATCTGATATGCAATCTTCCTCTCCATCCTCCAGTTCCGTTTCCTCTCCTTATTTTTCTGCTTCCACCTCACGTGGCACCCCTGCCATTGTTCCTCCAAAGAAGGTGCGTAAACTTGCTGAGCCAGAATCGACAGCAGAGCGCTTGGGATTAAAAAAGAAGGAAAGAAAAGCCTTTGATCTTTCTCAGCGCTCCCTGGATTGTGTGGCTAAACTGAGGTGCCATGGCCAGAAAGTGCAGGTGAAACCACAACAGAAGACAAAGCGAGTGTGTCGACCCACTAAGACCTCTCCACAGAAACGTATAGTAAAAGGCAACAAGAAACTAATGGGATCTCAAGATATTCAGTTTTTCAGGCAAAGTCGCGAGAAGCATCAGAGGCCAGCAACAGGAGCAATCACAACATTAGCTCCCAAACCAGCAAGGACAAATCAGCCAGGTGAACTACCCTCATCAAAACCTACAGTTGAATGCAAAGGGGATGGTGATCTCTTTACCCGCTTTCATCCTGATCCTGACCAGCAGCAGGATAATGAAAAGACTGTATCAGAATCCAGTAATTCTAGAGGCGATGGGGTTGGAAGTAATAGGACAATAATAGAATCCAAGTACTTTCAAGCCAGTGAGCCTGCTGATGTCAACATAGAAGAAGAAAAAGCCACCCACGCTTCACATGAGGAGGTTGATGACGAATGGATGTTCCTCACTCAGATGGAACCCACCGACATGGAACTGTGCTCTCAAATGGAGCAGATTGAGGATGAAAATGAAGAACTCTTTCTTACCCAGAGAGATCCTGTTGACATGGACCTTGATACAGATAGTGAGTCGGATATCCCAGGTCAACCAGTGTTGACGCATAAACCTCCTCATGCCCCTCTTTCGATTACCATGTGTAATGATGAAAAAGTTGCTGATCATTTGTTCTTGAAGCCTGGCATGCCACCAATGTCTCAGAAAAAGGCCAAACCATCTACCACAAAAATATACAACCCCAGCTCCCGCAGTGCCTCACTAGTCCTTGAAATGGAAAAAGGAGCCAAGCCTCCTCCTGCTGCTAATGTTGCTAAAGCGAAGATTCCCCGACCACCCCCAGCTATACCACCCCCTAAAACATTCAAGCCTGTGCCGCCTCCACAATTCCCAAAGCCATTTCCTTCACAACAAACTCCTCTGCCTCTGGGCCCCAAGTTGGTCACTAGTACTAAAATAAGCTCTACTTCAGAGCCACCATCTTACAAGGTATACCAAAGACCTGAGGCTCCAGTTCATAAACCAGCACCCCCGATTGATCAAAGTCCAAAGTTTGACCTTTCAATCTTGACCCAAGCAATCCTTAAATGGGATTATGGAATGCTTGACAATTACAAATCATTTGGGAGTCCAAATGATCTATGCCAACTGCCGCTGAAGGAGGTGCCAGTTAAGTTCCCTAGCTACCTGGAGTACTTCAACACCTTGTACCCCCTGCTGCTAAATAATGCATTTGAAGAGGTGGGTCTACATCCTAGTTCTGTAATGCCTAAATATTTAGATGGAATAGAATGCTATGCAGCAAACCATTACAAGCAAAAGATTTGGAACATGTATCAGTGTTAATGGTGTTAATTCTGTTTTCAATAGATGGCTAATGAATGGCTCAAAGAGGGCAGGGTCAAGCTTAACCTAAAGGTCCAGGGAATAGAATACAGTAATCGCACAGCTAGCGCCAGCTTCACAGGTACGTCCAGCTATGTAGGGCAGATCATCTTCTGATGTTCAGTTAAAGTGTATTCTAATACAAGGTCAATTAAATGTTAGTTAGCGATTTGATACTTGAAAGTATACACATTTTCATAATGTTGTACTTGTGTTTGTAGCGAACATTTCTCAGGAAAGTGATATGAAGCAACGGTACCCAAAAGAAGATGACCTTGTGCTGCTTTGGCTGCCAGACAACACTGGGGCATATGCCCATGATGAACCAAATTTCCATGAAGCACATCCTCATTTTGGTTACGTGTCCCGGTCCAATGTTTCCAGAGGTCCAGGTGTTGTGACTTGTACACAGTCCTAATTAATAATATAGCTCATTTATGTGCACAGTCTCATTGCTTATATCTTTCCTCAGATTCCATGTCAACCCTAAACTTGACAATTCAGACCCATGGTAATGTATCTTCGGTGAATGCCCAACCTGTGCTCTGTGAAGTTATTGGATCTTTGATCAGCATATTCCGGGAGTTCCGTGCACTGTGTTCACTGCGAAATGGATCAATGTTGCGTCCTGTTCTTGCTCCACATGTGTCTTATTTCACACACAATCTGCATAGCCCACCGGATCTGGATGTACCAGTGAGTTTGGGTTTATCTGAAACAGTGGTTTCTAATCTTGATCCCAGGACTTACAGCATTGCACATTTTGTATGTCTCCATTTAATACACCTGCTTCAAATCATGAACTGACCTGGGTGTGTCATACTCTTAGAGTGTCTTTGACCAAAATTGAACCCTAGACAACTGTTCTTGTTTATGTTTGAGCTTTAGTACCTTTAGAGTGATGCATGTTCAATAGGTAAAATCTTATATGTTGCTTTTGTAATATTCCTTTTATAATGCGTTCTGACTTATCTCGCTCTCTTTCTCTTCGTATTCCAGGAGTACAACAGGGACCAGGCAAGAGCAATATCCTGTGGTCTTGCCATGATACAGAGAAAGGAGAAGACCCCAAAATTTCTCCTTATTCATGGTCCTCCAGGAACTGGGAAGAGTAAAACCATTGGTGGCCTTTTGTACAAACTACTGTCTTCGGTATTTATCTTTATGCCTGGATACTATGCATGTTCACAGGGACACCTTTACCATACTGGAACTTTCAAGATCCAGTTTTGCTGAGTGTGTTTTGTGTGTTGATCTGCTTAGGGTAATAACAGTGCTGGTTCTGCGGGGAACTTTCACTCCAAGACTCGAAGGACACGCGTTCTTCTCTGTGCACCCTCTAACGCTGCCATTGACAGTCTGATGAAGAAAGTCATTGTGATCTTCAAAGAAAAATGCAAAAACAGAAATGCTCCTCAAGGTTTCCAAGCTTGCACATGCATTAACAGCTGAAAAATATATTGCCATATATTGTCACATTAAAGCACGTGACGCAACACTTTTGTGTACAGGTAACTGCGGTGACATAAACTTGGTAAGACTGGGAAGTGAAAGGACCATCTCGAAATCACTAAAACTTTTCAGCCTTGACCAGCAGACTAAAGCTAGAGCACGTGAGAAACAAATTCATGTATTAACATAAAACTCATGCACCCTCTATATGCATAATTTCATGACTTGTAAATGTATAAGCTCTGTGTGTGTGTGTGTGTGTTTCTATATAGAGCGAGCCCAGCAAGTTGTAGAAGCTGATGTACAAAGGCGAAAGGAGCAACTGGACCAGAATATTGACAATATCTCCCAGCGATGTGCAAAGACACCAAAGGATTCTACTGATGTAATGCATCCTCCACAAAACAATTTATAGAGATCCTAAAAGACAAGGAATATAGACTGTTCCGAATGAAATGCTAGTGTACTGATTTATACATGCTGAATATATCCTACTACTTAAAAAATAAATGTGGTTTTATTAATATACAATTCTATTATTTTAATGTTAAATTTTGTAACCTCATTGGTTGGATGACAGTTCAAGAGGTTGATGGAGCAGAAGAGGGAGCTTCTGAAAGAGAGAGAAGGACTGAGTCGGCAGAGTAAAGAGGTAAACAAGCACATTATTTAACCTTCATGTTCCACAATACTTCTAATTTTGCTACAATCAAGCATATATCTTGTATTTTTCTTAGTGTCGTAGTAGGCGTCAAGAGAGTCAAGCATTTGTGCTGCAGAACGCTCATGTGATCTGCTGCACTCTCAGCACCAGTGGAAGTATTGTCCTCGAGAATGCATTCCGTCGACTGGGACATGAACCATTTAGCTGTGTTATCATCGATGAGGTGCTAAAATCTCTTAGTTTTGGTTCCGTTAAATGTTTTTGTTTTTTCCCCTGTTGTTGATGATTTGTTGTTTAGACAAATACTAAAGTAGTAAGATTCTGAATACTCTTACCATCTATTGACATCTCCAATGAAGTGAATCCCTTACCGCTAGTACAACAGTTAAGGGTTAGTTCACCCAAAAATGAATATTGTCATTAATGACTCGCCTTCATGTCGTTCCAAACCCGTAAGACATCCGTTCATCTTTAGAACACCGTTTAAGATATTTTAGATTTAGTCCGAGAGCTTTCTGTCCCTCCATTGAAAATGTATGTACGGTAGACTAATGATGTTTTTATTACCTTTCTGGACATGGACAAAGTAGTCCATGTGACATCAGAGGGTCAGTTCGAATTTGTTGAAGCATCGAAAATACATTTTGGTCCAGAAATAACAAAAACTACGACTTTATTCAGCATTTTATTCTCTTCCGGAATCCTTTCCATTTCACTGATTCCATTGAATCCTTTCATCTGTCGGCGTTGGTAATGCACTTTTACATCGCTGTGGTTGTTTTTGGCAATTAGGACATCCGTGACATTTTGAAGCAACAAAAATACATCTTGGTCCAAAAATAACAAACTATGACTTTATTAAGCATTGTCTTCTCTTCCGGGTCTGTTGTCAATTCGCGTTCATGACTCCGCTTCTTCTTCTTCTTCTTCTTCTTCTTTCCTGTTTTATTGGTGCATTACCGCCCCCTTCTGCTCCGGAGTGTGATTCACGACTCCGCAGTGATGATGCTGACGTAAGACGCTGCTGATGTGTTATCCGGTGCGCCAGAGCTTCGTTTACAGTCTGAGGGAGACGCACGCTGTATTCAAGCTATTCTACATTGTTTGTATTTTGGTATTGCTATATTTTTTAAAATGGTTCGTAAGTGTGCATGTCGCGGATGTCCTAATCGCCAAAAACAACCACAGCGATGTAAAAGTGCATTACCAACACCGACAGATGAAAGGATTCAATGGAATCAATTCAATGGAATCAATTCAATGGAATCGATTCAATGGAAAGGATTCCGGAAGAGAAGACAATGCTGAATAAAGTCGTTTTTCGATTTTCGATGCTTCAAACAATTCTAACTAACCCACTGATGTCACATGGACTACTTTGTTTGTTTTTATTACCTTTCTGGACATGGACAGTATACCATACATACATTTTCAATGGAGGGACAGAAAGCTCTTGGACTGAATCTAAAATATCTTAAACTGTGTTCCGAAGATGAACGGAGGTCTTACGGGTTTGGAACGACATGAGAGTGAGTCATTAATGACAGTATTTTCATTTTTGGATGAACTAACCCTTTAAGACAACACAATCAAGGCTAATTGTTTTTAATATCATACATTTTATTTGGCTTTTGTCATAGTGCACATTTTAGCATTGATATAAACCATTATATTTTGTAAATTAACATTCTAAACATACTAATGCTCCCAACCAATAGCCACTTTGTCTTTGCACATTTGTAGGCTAGTCAGGCCAAAGAAACGGAGACGCTAATTCCCATGCTTTACCGAAGTCCTTCCATAATCCTTGTTGGTGATCCCAACCAGCTTCCACCAACAGTTGTCTCCCAGGTAACCCACCATTATTAGCAATAGAGCATTTGAATTAACAGCATATAAACCCATACACTTATTCATAAAATTCTATTTTGCTTTGCCTTGTTGTAAATTATGGAATTAAATATAAATGACAAAGTTTTATTGCACATTTAATTTACTGTATTATTTTGTGCAAGATATGAGAATATGATTTTTTTTTTTTTTTTGGTGTATGTGTGTTTGAACAGAAAGCAAAGGAGTTTGGCTATGACCAATCTCTTATGGCAAGGTTATGCAAGAATCTTCATCCATCAAACCCACAACTCTCGCCCATCCTCCTCCTCAGTGTGCAGTATCGCATGCACCCGGACATCTGTGAATTCCCCTCCAAGTACATCTACAACAGTGCTCTTCAGAACGACTGGTACGCACACACATCTTTATCTGTGAATTTTACCTTCAAAGCATTTTGTAGGGAGGGAGAGAGATGAGAATGCTCTGAAATCAGACTACTCACCATGTTTATGATGTGTAGGCAGGGGCAGTGCAGGGAGTATGATCAGGAGCAGTGGACTATAACCAAGTCTGAATTAAGACTCCTAAGGTCATTGAGAGGACCGTGCATGTGGTGAGTGCTCAACACAATGAGCAGCTAACTGCACGCTAAACCGGGACACTGCAGACCTCAAGACGTGTTCCAGTGATATGGATGTTGCCATCCTATTTGCGCTATCCTATTTGCCATCCTAAGGCCTATTCATACCGAGAATACAATGAAGAAAGGTCTTTTACCAAGAGCCACATGAATACAATACAATTATTCACACGCTTTATCAAAGGTGATGTGTGCGGCACAAAAATTGAAACCAATCCTGTAGACTCGCTCTATTTTGTGGATACGTAGTGTCTCTTGCACATTTGACACAGTTTCAATTTCGATTGAACTATGATATTGTGATGCAACCCATATTGTGAAGTTGCTGGTGAAACCTACCGCTATTATTTAGTGATGATGTGATAAAGGATTATTCAGTTTGACGATGTCAATAATGGGTTTCTTTTCATTCCTGGAATTAATGCATCTTCTATTAATAGAATTAATGCATACATAAATCTCAGTGTGACAAGGCCTTGAATCTTACAAGTTTTGCAGCTTTATTAACAATATTAATTATTTACAATCACAAAAGGACACATTAGTTGTGCCAAAAACATCTTAATGACATTACTGGTTAGAATTTATTAAGCCATTTCTTTATTAAATCCCAAGTTGCATCATACCCCAAAGTTAATCTGCATTGCAAGGTGTGACAAAGTAACGTCTGCACGCAAAGGTCATCAAGTAGAAATGAGGGCTTCTGATTTGTGTACTTTTGTCCCGCAGTGAGACCGCTCAGAAACGCTGTTCCTTCACCTGGCCCTTCAAGCCTTACAAAGTGTTCGACGTGACGGATGGGAGAGAGATGAAGGAGAGAGAGTAAGAAATGGAGGATTGTGGGTGGGACTTGTGTCTGAACACTTAACTTATTGTGTTTCTCTATTGGTCAGTTCATTTGTGAACCCCAAAGAGGTCCGTTTGGTCTTGCTGCTGTTGAAACTGCTGGGCGAGAAGCAGTCAGTGCGAGTGGGTGTCATCACGCCCTACAATGCCCAGAAACAACGCATAGTGGAGGCCATTCGAGGTTCAGGCATCAACAAACAACTTCAGTGAGTGCAGATTTTCTTACAAAGAAAGTTTTTCATAGTCTTTCATCAAAGTGTAACTTTTTCCAATTTTACTGCAGCATGCCACAAGAAATAATATAGTCTTGCATTTTTGTACAATTTTTTTTTTAAATGTACTCTTGAAAATACTTTAATTTTAATGCAGTTGTATTATAACACGTGTACCTGTGTTTTAGAGTGGAAATAGATACTGTCGACGGCTTTCAGGGCAGAGAAATGGACTGCATCATTGTGTCTTGTGTAAGAGCTAGCAGTAAAATGGGTTCCATTGGGTAAGTGTGTGTAACATCATTGTGACCTAATGAAATGCTCATGTTTCTGCTTCAAACATTACAGTATTTCTTTCTTTTTAAGGTTTGTTGGAAATCGGCAGAGGATGAACGTAACCATCACCAGAGCCAGATTTAGTCTCTTTATACTGGGACATCTACGCACACTCAGGGTAATGTAGAGATTTATACACTCGCTTGTCTTGACCCACCAGATGAGGTGCTGTTGAATACTTCTAAAGGCCCATTCAACGAAAACTATAATAAAGATAAAGTTTTAAAAATCGCTCTAAATATAAAAGAACAGCACTGTCCACACCACAGTTATGAACAATATTGTTGGGATCACTTTCACAATGATTTCTTTCCAGCTGTTGAATGATGAAACACTGACAGCCAATCAGAATGCATTGTAATTTAACGGCTCATGCATTTAAAATGACATTGCAGAGAAGTTAATCGTCGAGGTTCAGAAAAAAGCCACTGCTGTTTGGCAAATCAAACCCCCTTTTCAAGAATACTTAAAAGAAAATGGATCTATTGATTGCTTAAGCAGAGTTCAGACTGCACGATTTTAGCCCCGATTTTGGCTCGCCGACAGGTTTTGAGAAATCGCCGACAAATGCCCGAAATCACAGGTAAATCGGTGCTCGTTCACGCGAGTGACAATCACACAGTGTGAATGAGCAAAGACGCGATCTGAGAGAATCTCAGACGAGTCGCCCACACCCGTGAGATATGTGGCACGCTAAATATCTGGACCTGTCGGCGATTCAAAATCCTGCTGTGTGAAAAGTGTTCTGACTGAAAACTACATCGGCGATGACCGACAGCCAATGAGAGAGCAAGATAGAGAGCAGCGTGGATTTCGGGGAGGAGTTATAGACCAAAATATATGAAAGCATGGCTTCGTTTCAGATAAACATTATAATTCTATCAAACAGAAACAAAGCACAAACATTTGCTTGATCATCCGCAACAGCAGCACATTGAAAAGTTATTTATTTACCTCCAACTCGTTGCAGAACACACAATCCACAGTCTCCCCAACCATTTCCTCCTCCATATTCTTCTTTTCTTTTTCTTGTTTTCGCTGCAAATCCGCGCACGGGCAATTCGTATTGCAAGCTTCTTGCTTTTTTAATAATAATTATAATTAATAATAATAATAATAATAATAATAATAATAATAATAATGTTGTTGTTGTTGTTGTTGTTGTTGTTGTTGTTGTTGTTGTTGTTGTTGTTGTTGTTGTTGTTGTTGTTGTTGTTGTTGTTGTTGTTGTTGTTAATGTTGTTGTTAATGTTGTTGTTAATGTTGTTGTTAATGTTGTTGTTAATGTTGTTGTTAATGTTGTTGTTAATGTTGTTGTTAATGTTGTTGTTAATGTTGTTGTTAATGTTGTTGTTAATGTTGTTGTTAATGTTGTTGTTAATGTTGTTGTTAATGTTGTTGTTGTTGTTGTTGTTGTTGTTGTTGTTGTTGTTGTTGTTGTTGTTGTTGTTGTTGTTGTTGTTAATGTTGTTGTTGTTGTTAATGTTGTTGTTGTTGTTAATGTTGTTGTTGTTGTTAATGTTGTTGTTGTTGTTGTTGTTAATAACAACAACAACAACAACAACAACAACAACAATAACAACTCCGGTCCTGCACGCGTGATATCGCGTTGTTTCCTTGTCACATCTCGCGTGTGTTTGGTTGTGAAACGTAGTTTGCGTGCTGGACAGAGTTGTCGGCGATTCTTCCTAATGTAAAATCATGCAGTGTGAAACCTTCTGTCGCCGATCCATCGTGCAGTTTGAACACAGCAGCGACTGAATGCTGGCCAAGATAGTCATGCAGTGTGAAAAGAACAGTGACCCGACTACTTTGAAAATCATGCAGTCTGAACTCGGCTTTAGAAGTTGCATTGAAAAACACTAGCTGTTATTATTGCACTATATTGACTTTGTCAGCTAAATTCACCATTAGATTAGATCGATTACACTAGCTATTCATTCAAGACATGGCGTGCTGAGGACATCTGCTGGTTAAAGCTGTGTAAATGCAACAAGAACTGCAAAAACCTGTTGTAAACCCAGCAAGTGGGCTTAGAATAAACAGGCAGTGTGGACGCAAATATAGTTTATCGTTCTTGTGAACGGGGCTTAAGAGCTTTTAATGATGTTTTAATGAAATCAACACATTTCTGCAGGAACAAAGTGATTGGGGAGCGTTGATTGAGGATGCTGGGAGACGGGAAGCTATAATCAAAACAACGCAAAGAGATTTTGAAAGTGACGTCAAGAAGATTCTTAAACGAGATCCGCCGACTCGCAGTCTCTCTCATCCCCCTCTTGGGAGATCAAGCACCGCGACCGCACCTGTTCCGCATTCTCCTATGGAAATCGAGCCCGGCCCCGCGCCACACTCCCACCGTGACATGAGCAGCGGTCAGGCGCAGCAGTCTATGCCACGTCTGATACCATTGGAATGCCCTAAAGACCCACGGAACAGTGACAGGCCCACAGATCCACGGTTTACAGAGCGGTGGCCAATCAGAGAACAGGCACAGGACAGGCGGGGCTTACCGGCGCCACGCCTCCCAACACACAGAGCTAATTCATATGATGCTGACTCTCAAAGTACAGGCCAATCTTCCAGATACTCTTCAAAACACCGCGGTTTCTCACCGCCAAGACGACACAGGAGATAAAACCATTATCCCTGTTTTTATTTGTCATTAAAGCTTCACGGCAATGCATTAAGAGATGTTTCTTCCTCATGTCACTTTCTGTTTTGAAAGCCCACCATGCACAAAGAGTGTATTATCGCTTGATGAATTCGTTTGATGGCAATGCTTCCTCCTAATCATCCTCTGCTGCTAAACACGCATTGAATAACTATTTTATTCAAGAAGAGGGATACAACAGATTTAGTTTTTTGGACCCTGTGCTCATCTCCCAAAAAAAAAAAAAAAAAGGAAAAGTATTAATGCAATAACTGCACTTTCTTAAGCTGTTGGACTTGTTCAAAAATATCCAATTTTTGGTCTGTATAGTTTGTCACTTATTTGAATGTAGCTTTGCTTTAAGGTTTGTTGCAGGGAAGGGTTTGCTGTGCGAGTGTGTTGTGCATGAATGCAGGGCCGTTTGTGTTTGGTTGTTTTATACTGACTTTTAACATACAGGATGTGGTGATGAGGTGTTTTCTGTTAAATTGGATTTATATTTGATTGAGCCAACTGTTAGATTGTACAGGTAATCTTGATTACAGCCATTATTCAGGAGGAGTTGAAGAAGGCCAAGAACGAAACCAGGGGAAATCTTCCTTAACATTTTAATTTCAAACATAAGATGTCATGTGTTTGAGTTGTAAATGAGAGTTAAGTTTAACATTGTACAGTTGAAGTATGACACCTGGAGATTGAAAAATCGTCTACTGTGGTGTTTTTCTTGAGTTTTATCTTTTGTGTGACCAGTTTTACAAAAGTGTACGAAGGCCTTTGTTTTGTACCAATGCACTTTTTGTAGACAGGAAATTAAAAAGTTTCCCTTTTTTTTTTTTTTTTTTTTCTACTTTTGTATTATGAGAATCACTGCACCAATTGATTCTTGAAGCCGTGCAACTGTTCATGTTAGAGATCTTGAGTGATCCACTCAATCATATCATGGTAGTCTATTTTTCCCACTAGGAATCCATATTTTTTTAAATGCACAGAAATGGATGAATACTATGGTGTATATGAATGTTGATCAATCAATATATCGACCTCATCCTCCCTCCCCTCAGGTCTCTTAATATGCATTGTGTTTGTCCATGTAACCTATGCTTTACTGAAGCAATAAGCCGCTCGAGCCTATGCTTTTATAAAAGGCTTTTCATATGTTCTCAACAAGATGTCCTTTTATTTTTGCAGACATTTTACATTTTCAAATACTAATATTTCTAGATTAAGTGAGTAGATTTGAACCCTGTGGAACAAAAAGCAACTTTAGAAGAAGGGAATACATTTTTAAATTGAAGGTGGCAACGGTAAAATGTGCGAGTGTCTCTTTCACCACTAGGTGGCGTAAGACTTCTAGGTTTATACCAGTTTGTCATGCCCCAGTTTTAAGTCCAAGCAACATTATACTCTCTAAAGGTCTGTGCAGGCCCACATAATCTGTGCTCATAAACCTCAGTAGAAAGCTTCACTGGTTTCTGCAGCAACTTTTACAACACAAATTTCAATCATTTGTGAACTTAATTTGTTCAGTTTTGTTGCATTAGTGTTTTATGGTGGAATCATGATAAAGAAATGTATTTGCTATTGTTCAAAGATAACCTGAATCATTGTAAAGTACCACTTGTGTTTAGAATAGCTGGAGGTTTATGATGTGACTTATACTGCAAACAATTCTGAAAAGCTCAAACCCGTAGATGACCCACGCTCATTCCCTTTAACACCTATAAGGGCCTGTTTGTATGTGCATCATCTTTGTAATCATGTTTCTACCTGAAGGAGGAAGCTTTGGATTCATAAGGAGCCGTTTTGATGTGTTCTTCCTGTGTGCGGTATTGATCTTCTGAGGAAGGTAATCAATGCTTGCTGACTAAGGTGAAAGCTGGATCCTCTCAGGTGCAGGACACTTTGCTACTGTGACGTGACGCAGCACTTTTCGCTCATCAGAAAGATGCCGGGTCAGCAAGGCCTCTGGAATCTTGCTTTTGTTGTAATTTTACGTTATTGGAGCAGCATCCTGTTTGTTGTCTCACTGGCTCGGGTGTCATTTTCAGATATTTCATTAAGTCCGATGACCGCACAGACCAAATATAAAAAACTCTCTGGGTTCCTGTACGACTGTTATATAAGATCCAGTAGAAGATTTGATTGGGTCACTGTTATTATGTCTTAATATACTGGATGCAATAATAAACTCACAATTTTTAAAGTTAAAAATATCACTGCATACTACAGTATATGTAGTCACACTATTATAATGAAGTGAATTTTAAATCATTAATTTTTTTGGTTTAAGTGCATGTTGAAATGTTTGTCGTGTCCCAGGTGCTGCACTAATTTGTAAAATGATAAACTGACAATTAAGATATATTGGGGTTATTTCTTCCTTTTTGAAATCAAATTTTTAGAATGCAAACAAAACATTTTCATGAAAATGTTTTAATTTTAACGAGTTCTAGGTGTTTACTTTTTCCTCAATATCACTTTCCATAATACTCGTAGTCTTTCGTAAAATTATTTTAAGTAGCAAATGCTATTTCCTAAATGACATCCTACAGGACGTGACATCATTTTAGAGGGAAAACTACAGTGCAAACACCAGTATTAATAATAGATTTGATGGTTTCTTTTGGTGTTTTGTGGTATTAGTTTGTTTGGCTCACTTTAAAACATCCTATTTGATGAAATTTGTACAGTGTAAAAAAAATGTTTTTCAAAGTCTGAAATAAAACAGACTATTTCAGTCTTTCTACTTCAAAATGTAACATTTAATTCATGATGTTACTTACTGATTCTTTGTAATCATTTATTTACTGAAATTTACCAGCAATTTCTGAGTGAAAATTGTTTCTACACCAATTTCTTTTTTTCCGGTGTACTTCCGGTTACTTACACCCTTATGTAAGTTATGTTCTAGTATATATTTTTACAAGACATTTCAGATATATTTACACTGTGATTTACACCATATGTCTCCCTTTAGCTGAACTTGACATGCACTTGCACTTGCAATAATGATAGTAACCTCTTCTTTTGGCCTTCAAGATAAGGGTAACAAAGCCTGCGCTATAACACTGTAGGCTTCACCCTAGCTGAACTTGAACCTGTATAATAGTAATCTGTTCTTTGGCCTTCAACATTAGATAAATGTTTCAAACAGGCCATGCCACTATTAGGGAGAAGCTAAAAGTTTTGATAAAAACTGTAGATGAGCTAATTAAAGAGTTGGAAAGTACCCAACTGTTTGTTTTTGCATAGACTGTCTGAAGATGAAGTGGCAAAAACCTGTAAATGAGGTCATTGGTCAAAAACAGTAAAAAAACAAAGTAAATATTTTATATAGAAATATTTATATTTACTGAAAGAGGTGGTTGATTATGATTTCACTTAAACTTTATGCTCAAACAGCAGCATTACACACTGACTAAACATCTGCAAAGTTACGACACTCAAAGTTCAAAGCAAAGAGAGATATTTTCTTTTACAGAAATCGCTTTTTAAGGACTACAACAAACGGCTGGTAGAGACTTCAACAAGCTTCTTCCTGGGTTAGTGACATCACAAACCCCAAAATTTACATAAACCCCGCCCCTGAGAACACACAACAAAGGTGGTCATTTTACGCTGGACTGCTTCACCAAAGATGGTCAGTTTAAAGGTGCCGTAGAACATATTTTTAAAAGATGTAATATAAGTCTAAGGTGTCCCGTGAATCCGTCTGTAAAGTTTCAACTCAAAATACCCCATAGATTTTTTTTTTTTAATTAATTTTTTTAACTGCCTATTTTGGGGCATAATTAAATATGAGGCAATTTATGCTGCGGCCCCTTTAAATCTCATGCTCCCCTCCCCCGGAGCTCACACTTGCCTTAAACAGCATAAACAAAGTTCACACAGATAATATAACCCTCAAAATGGATCTTTACAAAGTCTTCATCATGCAGCATGTCTAATCGCGTAAGTATAGTATTTATTTTGATGTTTACGTTTGATTCTGAATGAGTTTGATAGTGCTCCGTGGCTAAAGCTAACATTACACACTGTTGGAGAGATTTATAAAGAATTAAGTTGTGTTTATGAATTATACAGACTGCAAGTTTTTAAAAATGAAAATAGCGACGCTCTTGTCTCCGTGAATACAGTAAGAAACGATGGTAACTTTAACCACATTTAACAGTACATTAGCAACATGCTAATGAAACATTAAGAAAGACAATTTACAAATATCACTAAAAATATCATGATATCATGGATCATGTCAGTTATTATTGCTCCATCTGCCATTTTTCGCTATTGTTCTTGCTTGCTTACCTAGTCTGATGATTCAGCTGTGCAGAGATCCAGACGTTAATACTGGCTGCCCTTGTGTAATGCCTTGAACATGAGCTGGCATATGCAAATATTGGGGGCGTACATATTAATGATCCCGACTGTTACGCAACAGTCGGTGTTATCTTGAGATTCGCCTGTTCTTCGGAGGTCTTTTAAACAAATGAGATTTATATAAGAAGGAAAAAACAATGGTGTTTGAGACTGTCACTGTCATTGACTATGTCATTTCCATGTACTGAACTCTTGTTATTAAACTATGCCGAGGTAAATTAAATTTTTAATTCTAGGGCACCCTTAACACTGGATTTGCACAAAAGATGAACATGACGGCACATGCTAGTGGATGAGTTGAATCAACTCCACAGCAACTACATCAATGTATCCACTAACCATTCAGAAACGTCTAAAAGTTGTAACTTCTTCCTGAGTCTCTCCATCAGTGTCGACTCCGGTTTGAACAATGTAAGGCTGAACACCGTTACTGACAATCCTCATTTTGGCTGCGTGAGATTCTCCAGCTTTGTTGTTGTTGAGCTGTTAAAGCTCCGCCCTCTTCTGGAAAGGGGGTGGGGAGCAGCAGCTCATTTACATTTAAAGGGACACACACAAAAATGGTGTGTTTTTGCTCACACCCAAATAGGGGCAAATTTGACAAGCTATAATAAATGATCTGTGGGGGATTTTGAGCTGAAACTTCACAGACACATTCTGGAGACACCAGAGACTTATATTACATCTTGTGAAAGGGGCATTATAGGTCCCCTTTAACACCAGCATATTTGTGTTTTAACAGTTACAGTTCAAAAGGAGTGTGTGTGTGTTTAAGATATTATTGCAAAATGCGATTTTTATGTGGTGCTGAAGAAATGACAGACACACAAACAACTCAAACATGGCCAAGTAACAGTCACATTTACTGTAATGTTTACAGTGTCATAAAATTCCATTCAGTTCTTTTAGTTTTGTAAATAAAGCCCATCCCATACATTTCAGTACAGTTTGCCATTTAATAAATTCTGCTTGGTACATTTAGTGCGTAAATTCATCCTCGGTAATACCTGACTGTAAAGTGTACAGTGTAAACTCTACGTTATAGATTCCTCTTGTACTATAATAGCTTGTGTGCTGTAAAGTTTACAGTGTAATAAATCCTTTTTGCCTCTTCAGTAGGCTAGATCCAAAACAAAAATATTCTCTACCAAAAATAGTCAAATAGTGTGGGTTTATAATAATTCCATTTGATTAGATATCTTCTCTTACAAGTTGGATAGCGTGTTTGTGTCCTGAATACTTCGTAAATATCAATGATCTCTAACTGTGGCGACAAACATTCCTATAACAACCAGCGGTACAGTGCCTAAAATATTAATAGTCATGATATAACAAATATCACAATAATATTCATACTCTTTGCTTTTAGCGAATAACAGTGAGCGCTCGATACATACATCTGAATATTAAAAACTGCAGCGAGGGAGTTTAAAAAAACGTGAAGCTTGGCCTTTCCTGTCTTTCTGTGAAAACGACCTACAGTCTCCGATCGCTGTGAGGACACGCCCCTACATTGAGCCAATCAGAGTGAAGGAAGTGGGGTCAGTATTGAATTTCGCAGCTATTGCACAAGAAACTCACTTCTTGTTGATTTTGTATGTGTGTGTTTTTGGTATTATTATTCGTCCTCCGCGTATATGTGAGGCGCACATTTTGAGTTCCATTGATTTCCAGCTCTAACAGAGTCTTTTTGCTTCTTGTTCTCGACGTTCTGCACCCTGCTGAGGGCGATGGTGAGCATCTGGCCCTCTCGGTGCCCGCTGCCGGTGAAGCAGGAGTATCTCAGGAGGCAGCGGAGCTCAGCAGGGTGGCGAGGAGCGGGCAGAACAGAAGTGCCAGGCTCAGAGTGAGCGCGCTGGCACGGTTGCACTTTTTGCCTCCTTCGCAGCGCGACTGTTGGCACAAAACACCCTTAAAGTCAGGCGGACAGATACAGCGCTGATTCTGAACGCACGTCCCCCCGTTCTGGCACAAGAGTAACTCCTCGTCACACACGTTCGCTGTGGAGAACATAGGGAAAAGGTTAATGTACAATTTTCCCAATCTTTGCTTTAAAAAAATTAACATAATTACACAAATATACACTGTAAAAACAGTAATACTGTAAAATATTATTACAATCGAAAATGATTTCTGAAGGATCATGTGACACTGAAGACCTGAGGAATGATGCTGAAAATTCCGCTTTGATCACAGGAATAAATGACATTTTAATTTATATTCACATAGAAATTGTAATAATATTTCACAATTGTTTTTACTGTATTTTGATAAAATAAATGCAGCCTTTGCTTTCTCTCTCTCTCTCTCTCACACACACAGCCATGATCATTTGCTTGGTGGCTTGTATCTGTGTCATATTCAACATGGGCGTCTGGTGTCGTTAAAAAGCCACAGCAGGTCACAGGAGTCTGGGTACTAATGAGACCAGGTGCTACACACCTGACCCCAAACTGTCTCTGCCGTGAACAATGAGTGTGTGTGTGTGTGTGTGTGTGTGTGTAAGGGAGAAAGAAAGGACAGAAAATGATAAAGAGGAGCATGACTATTGCTATGTTCAGAATAGCCTAATGCCATATATTCTACTACTACAATACGACCAGAGCATACTACACTGTTTCCCAGAATGCAACACAATTAATTTGTCACACTGGAAATTAAAGGTTATGTTGAGGGTGAGTAATATCAGTTGTAGTTATTATCTCTTGACTCATTTTGCATGAAATAAAAAAAAAAACTTAAAAGATGACTTGGAATTAAACATGCACGTGATCAGAACATGTGACAACAATGTAGAATATAGAGCACAATAGTTGGATTCTGGAAGTAAAAATCCAAAAATTCATTTTCTCCACAGGGGAATTGATTCTGAATGATACCTTATACACTTTTAAAGACAAACGTACTGTAAGCTACAAAGTTCTTAATCGATTGTATATGCTTTTGTTGAAGCATGCCTTACTTCAACATATTTTTTTAAATAATCATGTTTAGTTTAACAGTGGAATTCCGGGTGAAAAACTACATTACCCATGATTTTGCAAAAAACTCTCCACCAATCAGACAATCAAAACAGGCAAATTGCATAAAAAGAAGCACACGGCTACTCCCATGAAGCACTGCAAGGTATATGTGTATATATATATATATATATATATATCTATCATATCATATCTATCATATACTGTATATATAATGTGAGATGATATCATTAGTTTAAGTTTTTATTTTTAATTTATGTAATTCACAATGCTTCATGTACATTTCAAATACTTTTTAATGATTGTAATTATATGATTCACCTCGTAGCTGGTTGGTTTGGTTCATGGCTTAAAACTCCCTAATGAAAATCTATTGGAAAAATTATTATGAAAAATAGAGTGCATTTATACTACTCGAAGTCATTACATGATGCATTCTGTTTCACGCAGTTTTTAAAGAAATAGTACGCAGTGTATAGTGTACACGGCACAAGTATGCATTTTGAACATATCCTATAAAAAAACTGTCTATGTATAGGGTTACATTTTTTTTGCAATGCTGAAACGATCACACTAAATAAAATTTCCACTCAGAAATTGATAGTAAATTTTACTATTAATTACAAAGAAAACAGCAAGAAATGCATTGAAATCAACATGAAATGTTTAAGTAGAAAACCTGAAATAGTATTTTCTTGTAAATCGCACTCTAATAGCCTTTGTTTTATTTACAAGTAAGTTTTTGGAGTGCATGATATTTTATAAATGTAATACAAAAAACTCATACCATTAACCAAACGGCTCATCCAGTGCATTTACCAGAACCAATAAATACTGGCTGTATGCAGATCCACTTAACCCTAGAACAAAACAAATCTATTTGAAGAAAATGACTAATCCAGCTCCGGAAGTGTGTCCCTAATGGATTCTCCCCTGTTCTCTCTCCTCACAGAGCTGGCGGTTCTGGCCGTGGGCCTGTTTCATCTTAAAGATGGATCACAGGGAAAACGCTGTGCGCAGGGGTTCTAAAATCACCATGGGAATCCAGGTACAAATGTGATCATTACCCCACAAACCAGTTTCCAATGAACAAGGGCTTCTTAGAATGTGCAGATAGAGGGAATACAAGCCAAACCCATTATACACCAGTAATATGCTGTTTTGATGTCTGGTGATGTCTAATGCATTGTGACTCAGCCTGCTGTCAGATCACTTGAATCCCGCTCTCTTCATTATGAGACCACACCCCTTTTTTGTGCAACACAACTTGGTACCAATTCCAATGTTTGAATCATAAGCCATACAACTTTATTTGTCACTACACTCTTAAAAATACACTTTATAATAACACTTTATTTCGATGGTCCTCTCTAGACATTCTACTAACCATGAGTAACTTTGCAACTACATCATGTAAACTACCAGTCAGAGTATAAGACTGTCTGCTTAATATCTGCTAACACTTTATTTTAACCGCTTTTTCGTGTCAGGAACTTTCCCCAGGACTTTGGAGTGGTACTCGGTGTGTTTTCGACTGCAGGGACCAGGGTCTAAATAAAGTTCCAGGTAAATTTTCCCCCTCAGAAAGTCCCTGCTCATGAGGTAGTACTTTTTCAAAGTTCAGGGGTAGGATTTAGGCACTGAACATGCTGATTGGATGAGTTCACGCTGCATTTTGATCGGTTGACTCCATTCAGCATTTTATTTCAACCACCATTTTTAAAAGTCTGTTGCGGTGCATACAGTAAAGGGTCCGGTATATACTTCAAACAAACTTCTTTTTCGTTCTTCGTTTAGGGGGAAAACCAAGTTCGAAATGCGTGACCAGCGATATACTGTAAACGAACATCTAACGTTTAGATGAATATGTAAATATGTGCCGTGCACTTTCTTCTCAGTAACAAAATAAACACAAAAAAATGAGAAAACAGTAAGCATTTATTATAGAAAGCATAAGAAAAGCATCTGATCATAACAGCATGGGTATGTTAGCACGAGCTCTGCAAATTAGCACTCCAGTCACGTCACGTCTTCATATAGCACCTTATTCGGTAACACTTTATAATAACTGCACACTATGAAGCATTAGTTAAGCATTAGTTAATAGTTATTTCATCACTTATAAAGCATTAATAGACATTAGTAAGTAGTTTATAAATACAGCTATAATTGCTTTATTCTTGATTTATAAGCATATATATAATGTGTTTAATAATTGTATTTTCATACTTTATTAATAATCAATTTATCATTTCTAAATTAAGTATTACATTATTTACAAACCAGTTATTTAGGAGTTGTCAGTAGTTCATTTAGTAAGTGTAAGTAAATGATTAATAAACTATTTAAACATTCATTTATACATCTTATTATTTAGACACATAGTAATAGTTACTTAGTGTGCTAATAAATGTTTTATTAACACATATTCCTACTGCAATTCATGATTAATTCAGGTAATTATAAAACATTTAGAAGTGGTCAGTTAACTATTTTTGTGAGCTCATCTAAAGTGAGGACTGTTTATGCTTTGTAAAGCTTTTATAAATGAGATTTAAAGGTTCAGTGATCTTCTGCACTGCTGTTCTCTAATGTTTTAAAGTTAGTACCGAGGTAGTTTTGACACTAGGAATGTGTTAATAAAGCATTTATTAACACACTGAGTAACTAATGCTATATGTCTAAATAATAAGATGCATAAATGTACATTTAAATATTTTATTAATCATGTACTTACACTTCCTAAATGATCTTATGAACCACTGACAACTCCTAAATTGCTTTGTGAATAATGTAATACATAATTTAGAAATGATAAATTGATCATTAATAAAGTATGAAAATACAATTATTAAACTCTTTATAGATATGCTTATAAATCAAGAACAAAGCATTTATAGCTGTATTGATAAATGGCTTACTAATGTCTATTAATGTTTTATAAATGATAAATTAACTATTTACTAATGCTTAACTAATGCTTCATAGCGTGAGTTATTCTAAAGTGTTACCCTTTATTCAATAGATTGCTTAAAATCAAGCAGCTTTACAGTATCAAACATGAAAAACAGTGTTAGTGCCTCATTTTTTTTACAATCACAACTTCATTTTGTACTATAAAGCGGCTATCTAATTTAATGTTTTCACCCGCGGAGATCTTACCTGAACAAACTCTACAGATCAAGAGAGACGCGAATGAAGGCGGAGCCTCAGCGCACACCTCCTGTTACGTTTTCGTCACTGACCAATGGAAGTACGAAGGTGTTTTGGTGCTGGAACGAACTTTTCCTGAAAGTTCGCTTTGGCAAGCTGTTTCGAACTTCCAAAAAGTACACAAAACAAACTTCGTTTTGGCCTGAATTTGTTCGAAATGACGTCACATCAGTTCTTTCTTTGATTTCGTTTTAAGTATAAATTTCGTTTTAAAAATGAAACTCCATTGTTGGGGCCTTAAAGCCTGAGGTTCAGGCTTTAAGGCCCCGATATACTTCAAACGAAACCGAAGAACGAACTGATGTGACGTAATTTCAAAATCAGGCCGAAACAAAGTTTGTTTTATTAAAAAAACCTTGCTAGTTTCTCAATTTTGTTGTGTTTATTTTGTTACTGAGAGGAATCCACGCAACATTTTTACATACAGTATTCCTCTAACCGTGGCGTTCAGCAGTGTGGGCGGCATCAGAGGTTCGATAACAGTATATAGCTGCTCACGTATTTCGAACTTCGTTTTACCCCTAAACGAAGAACGAAAAAGAACTTCACTTGAAGTATATCAGGGCCGGGAAAGTCCCGGGAGCGGGAAAGTCACACGCAGTCCTACGTCACCGGACTAAACTTCATGGTACTTTAGACTGCGATGGAAATGCAGACATCAACAGGTCTGAGGGAAAAAAATGCTCCAAGGACAAATTGTTCCGGATAATTTTGGTGGAAAAGCGGCTTCTGATGCTCCCTAACAGACATTATACTGACTATAAATAACTTTACAAGAACATAGTTGTAGTTGCAAAGTTGCCACAAAGAATCTTTAACATCCATGGAACCTTTCTATTACACAAAAATGGCTCTTTATATTGGGGAAAAAAATGAAAAATGGTTCTTCTATGGCATCGCTGAGAAAACCCTCTACAAGAACCCTGAAGGTGTCCTGTGGCATCTGGCACAACGACATTAGCAGCGCATCCTTCGAGTCCTGCAGGTTGTTAGGTGGAGCCACCATGGATTGAACATGTTGGTCCAGCACATCCCACATATGCTCAACTGGATTGAGATCTGGGGAATTTGGAGGCCAGGGTGACACCTTGAACTCTTCATCATGCTCCTAAAACCATTCCTGAACAATGTGTGCAGTGTGACAAGATGCGAAAGAATGAAAGAGGACACTTGGTCCTGGTCTGCAACAATTTTTAGGTAGGTGGCATGTGTCAAATTTATGTCCATATGAAAGGCCGGACCCAGGGTTTCCCAGTATACCATTGCCCAGAGCATCACACTCCCTCCACCGGATTGTTGTCATCCCATAGACATAGTGTATCCTTGTCCCATCACTTCCCCAGCGCACATGTACATGGCCGTCCACGGAGCCCATCAGACCAGGTGAACTTCTTCCACTGCTCCAAGGTCCAGTTCTGACACTCATGTACCCATTGTAGGCGCTTTCAACGGTGGACAGGGTTCATCAAACACACTCTGATTGTTCTGCAGCCCCATACGCAGCAGAGTGTGGTGCACTGTGTGTTGTGACACTTTTCTCCTATAACCATCATTAAAATTTTGTGTGACTTGTGCCACAGCAGTCATTCTTTTGGCTCGGGATAGCCTTCATTGCCCTCGTGCATCGACGAGCCTTGGGCGCCCAACACCCTGTCACCTATTTTTGGTTTGTCCCTCCTTGGACCACTGTTGATTAATTCTCACCACTGCTGACCGGGAGCAACGTTTCAGAGAAACTCTGACCCAGTCGCCGTGCCATAACTATTTGGTCCTTGTCAAAGCCGCTCAGATCTTTATTCCAGCCCATATCTGCAGCATCCAACATGCTGATTACAAGAACTGCTTGTTTGCTTTGGTTCACCCAAAAATGAAAATTCTGTCATTAATTACTCACCCTCATGTCGTTCCACACCCGCAAGACCTTCATTCATCTTCAGAACACAAATTAAGATATTTTTGATAAAATCTGATGGCTCAGTGAGGCCTCCATTGCCAGCAAGATCATTTCCTTTTTCAGTGCCCGGAAAGCAACTAAAGACAGTTTGATACACGCTCCAAACCACTGATTCGAAACAAAAGATTTGTAAAGCTTCGAAGCTTCATGAAGCAGTGTTTTGAAATTGCCCATCACTAGATATTCTTGAATATTTTGTTTTGTTTTTTGGCACACAAAAAGTATTCTCGTCACTTTATAACATTAAGCTTGAACCACTGCAGTCACATGAACTGTTTTAAATACGTCTTTAGCAGCTTTCTGGGCATCTGAAAGTGTTAATTATCTTGCTGGCAATGCAGGCCTCACTGAGCCATTGGATTTGATCAAAAATATCTTAATTTCTGTTCTGAAGATGAACGAAGGTCTTATGGGTGTGGAACGACATGAGGGTGAGAATGACAGAATTTTCTTTTTGGGTGAACTAACCCTTTAATATGTGGCCTTGTTAGGGAAATGATCAACGATATTCGCTTCACATGTGATTGGTCATAATGTTTTGGCTCATCAGTGAATACTTGTAGCTTGACTGGTTAACCCCTGCTGGTAGTTTGCGTTAACTACACCATTAAAGCATCTTTCTCATTTCTCAGCCATTCAGAGGTTGAATTAACTCTGCTTTAACTCCACTGTGTGAAGACGAAAGACTGCAAGCTAGAACTAGTAATTATTTACACTGTTGCTTTTATTTCTGATGGCTTCAGGAAACTAAAGACTTGTAAAGGTCTGTGCCAATTAATATCTGATTTAAACCTGGCTGAGGAGCATGGAAAGGCGACTGCACACTTTGACATTGATTTGTTAATTAGATGGGAGGGTTGAATGAAGTCTGATTGGGAAGGTACTTACGGAAACAGCCCTGTTTCCAATAGTAACCGGGGAGACATTCATCACATTTGACTCCGGTTGTGCCCTCTTTACACTGACAGAAGCCGGTACCGTTACAGCGGTCGTGCAGTGAACCCATCGTATTACAGTTACACTCTGAAAAGAAAGAGAGAGAATTAGTCACAGGAAAAGGATTGAACTTGTACAGCTTATTTCTGAAAATGTAAGTGCTGAGTGTCAAAATGGCTTGATAGTTTTTCTAGCTGATTGGCAGTTTTAATTCAGTTCACCACCCAAGTTTGTTTGCTCTGCATAAATATTTTCATGCATATGACATGAAATTATCTTGCATGCATTTTGTGGTTATTATATTCAATCATAAGAATCTAATCTTTGTGCATACTTAAGCTTTGTTTGCATTTTCTGTAGTTGCTTTTTGTAGTTAGAAAATCAGAGTAAGCATGTAATTGTTTTTTGAGCAATAATATGTCAATAAGATTAAATTTGTTGGTTAGTTTAATACACATGATTGGCGCCATAATGTCAAAATTTCTTATAACAATTAATACCAATTTGCTTCTGAGTTTTGTTGATGGTACAGTTTAGTTTGTATGCATTTTGTGAACATTTAACAGTGACAAAGTATGCAAGAAAACACTCGTTTAGCTGGTTTATGAGGAGACAGACTTGATCAAACTGCATTTCCCATCATTCTCTTTGGTTATCTCCAATAACTGGTGCTGTAGGGATGCTGTATTTTTGAACACAAGCTCAAGATATTTTCATGTTGATACATAAAACACATCAGTAATACCCCGTTGTGTGTGTTTTTAAAACTTTTTCTTGTCTTGAAAAAGGCGGTTGTTATCAAGTGTCTAAATGGGATTAAACATCATCACGTAAACTCATCTACTGACTATAATATGCTTTCACAGCCTTGTTGTGTTTATAATGGCACTCTTGCAAACTCAAACTTTCAGGGAAAATGTTTTTTGAATAAAAACTGTTGTTTTTATTTAAAAATATTAAAGAGTTGCTTTAATATTTTTGGAAACTCTCCTCTGATATTTTTATACACATCAGTATATTGCATTGGGCTGCAGCCAACTGTATTAGAGCAAATTGCTGCACTTCTGTGAGAAATCCTGAAAATAGACTCTATAGACACAGTGCTATTGTGAGCTCAGGATGAGGTAAATGTTCTCCTCATGGAGATCCTGGTGTTGACCCTGTGCCATGTTGGCACCTGGCACATGCCTGATGAGGGCGAGCTTATTTGTGCTGACTTCACAGCACGCTTTCATTTACCCCGCGCCCTGCCTCCTCATGCGGCAGATGGACTCCCTTCTCCATCCTGGTACTCTCAGCGTCGGGTTGGAAGCAGCCGCTGATTTAAGAGCTGTGACATCCGGGTTTATTTCTGGAAGTTTATTTGAGGACCGCTGGGAATCTCTAATAAGATGCTCCCAGGAAGATAATGTTGCAGTTTAACTTTGTTGACTTTGGGTTTATCTTTCTTTCTACCCTCATTCAATTGTCTTTTTATTCATTTCTCCTGATTATATCTATAGTATTTTCTCCAACAATATAATTTTGGTTTCAATTATGAGGATTTCCTGGCTCTGTTTGCTGGAAGATTTTTTGATGCAAATTCCTGACTGTTGGATTTCCCTGATGCACACTTAAGTGAAGGCCACACTGCTGGGACTCTTAAAAGATTTTCTCCTAGGTCCTGTTTCCACCTGGTATTAACATGCGTTTTAGTCGATTGGATCACAAGTAGACAAGGGGGACATTCCCGTTTACACCTGGTGTTTTAATCCGTCTCTTTTGTCCACTTTCAACCTCTTCTGTCCTGATTTCTTGGAGGAGAGCGTCTATGGGAGTGTAAATGTATGTTTTTTTCAGATCTAATGGATGAAATAATTTACATATGAACATGACCAGAGATGACTGAAAAACATATGGAGAGTATCTTTCATTTCTGCTCGGACAGTCGTAAGACCAAGCCGAACGCTGTGAGTGTGTGTTCGAAATTAGGAATTTTGAATTAGGAAAATTGAACTAAATTGAAATTAATTTGATTAAAACCAAACTTGAGTCTTCAGCCGACAAAGTTTAAATCTGCAATCTACCAATAAGAGCGCAAATTAGCGTCAGGTTAAGACATGCTTCTTTGGGTGGTAAATAATGCTGCAAATGCCAGTAAATTGACTAGCGCAAACCTTAGTAAATCACCTTGCATATTGTAATTTTGTGCATTGTAAATGTAAATATTGTAATTTCTTCCATTTTTGATGACTCCGCAGTAGATGACAATGACTGCTGCATTGCAAATACAGTAGTGAACATTTGAAGTGGATCAAAGAAGTTCATCAAAGTTGTCCTAAGAAGAAGGTTTTAGGACAACTTTGATGAAAGGATTTGATCCTCTTCAAATGTTCACTACTGTATATTAAGGTGATCCTTATAGCTTATAGCAGGGCCTAATGAAATCAGTTACATTTTCCCCAAATTCTGTTTTAATTTTTCTAGATTTCTTTTCTTCTTCTTCTTCTTCTTTTTTTTTTTTTTTTTTTTTAATTTTCTGGATTTTCATTTTAATGGTTAAATTAAATTTTAGTAATCAAAAAGCACATCTAATTCATTGAAATCATGCTCTTTTTGCACTTTAATATTAACAGGCACTAGTCCACATCACGATTTGATTAATTGTACAGTCCTACTTCTTTATTTATTAATCCAAAATGTGCTGAATTCCAAGACATTCCACCTTATAATTCCATTTTTATGATTGGATGCCGTGATTCCGTCTACATTTTCAGCATTGTGAAAACCACAGGACCCTATTATAGTCAGCTAATGTAAATCTAATGAATTGCACTTTCTGGGTTGCTTAATTCAAATTAATTAATTATTGGTGAGATGTCAAGTATAAATCATATATTTTATATAAAAGTTATATAGGTGTATTCAATTATGCTCGCCTCAGGTTTTGTCAGGTTGTCCATTTTGGTTTGAGAATTTGTGTATTTGAGACAAAAATATAGTGCATTCAAGATATACATTTTATCAGTCCATGCATTTTCTGGGAATCGAACCCATGACCTTAGCGTTGCTAGCGCCATGCTCTACTGTTTGAGCCAGTGACATCATCTAATAATCTTTTTTTGCCTTGGGTAAAATGCATGTATAGTATTCAAGATATAAAAAAACATGTGCTGTTACTCACCGATACACACATTCTCATCGTCGGGCTCCGCAGAGGTGTTTTTGAAGAAGCCCATGCGGCAGTGCTCGCAGTTCTGACCACGCGTGTTGTGTTTGCAGCTCACGCACGTGACTATGTTCAGGAAGTCGATGTAACTGCAGCGATTCGAGTGTCCGTTACATTCACAATCTGAGAGCGAGAGAGAAAAAAAAAGGCAAAATCAGCAACACTAGATTAAAGTAAAAAAGGGTTAAAAGAGAGAGAAGAGTGAAGAAAGATGTTCCTGCTTTTTAAGATAATGATAGATCACAGATAATACACTGTAAAAAGTGTATTAAGTGATTTTTTTTGAAAGTTGTAAAAAAAAAAAAAAAAAACGTACTGGAGTACGTTTTCCAAGAAAATACTATTTTTATTACTATTACTAAATCACCTCTGCTCAGAGTGCATATGGTCCCTCTCTAAATAGTGTTAAAGTAACACTGAAGCAGAGTTAAAGTTAATGAGATAATTAAGCGATTAAGTGATGATTGAGCATTAGTGATGAACACCTGCTGTTGACAAGCAGAATCACTGAAGAAAAGAGAAACAAGAACTACAACTGACTTCAGCCACAGTCTTAGATGAAATCACCTGAAAATAAAAGACATTATATCTTTCAAGATCTCAGAAGAGAAGGATTATCTTTTCTTCAGTAATTCTGCTTGTTAACAGCAGGTGTTCATCACCGAATGCTCATTCATCGCTTAATTATCTCATTAACGTTAACTCCGCTTCAGTGTTACTTGAGCAGAGTTGATTTAACTCTGGGGATTTTGCTGTGAACTTCACAATTTCACATTTAATTAAATGTGTTACCTGTAATTTCTTTGTCATTTTACTAGCAATTTATTGTAGAAAACTGTTTCTACACGATTTTTTTTCAGTATGTGATGGAATGGAATGCAGAATGTCATCAAAGTCCCTTTAAGACAAGTAATTTCACTCAAACTCATCAGGAATTGGGTCTCCTTTAGGAACCAGATAGTAATGCCTGATCAAAAGTTGTTATCATGAGGTCTTGACTAATTATAACCTATTTCACTACAAAAATGTGCTTGAAATCTAAAATGAATGCCTATGTATTGCATAATAAAACAAACTGGAAACCGATATTGGAAGCAAAAAACATCTGTAAACTAGCAGGCTAATCGGGTAGATGTATGCTATGCTAGTACATAAGCTAACTAAAAAACCTATAGCTTCAGTTATATGCTAGTATATGAACTATGTAATTTAAAAGACATTAATGGTCATTATAACTCATTTTAAACCATAACGTGATTTTGCAGGAATTATAATCAGGCGCTAAAAAGACTACCCATTAAACCGATAGGATCACTGGTTTAATCCTGGGGGGACTCGATTTCTCACCAAAACGGCAGGTGCAGTGACTCAATGACTTTACCAATCTGCGATTGGCTCTTTTATTTAGAAGGCGGGACTTATTCTGCCATGTTGCGTGTTGCTTTGATGTCGTTCAAGTCCAAGGTGTTGAAATGTAAATGTGGGTGATTATATGTTAATGAGCTCATGACATCATAAGATGATTCTAAAAATGATTTCACTTTTTTGCTGTTTAGTTTAAATAAATGTTCTGGGTGGACTAAGAACGTCTACAAACTACATCAGTCTTGATGCTGTATCAATAAAGAGCTATTGACTTGATTTTTTTTTTTTTTTTTTTTGCGCCACTTTGTGGCTTTCCAGATTTGTGTGCGTGTGTGTTGCTGACAGGGCGATATCTCACACACTCTTACGGGAGTCTTGCCCACTCCTCATGCACGTGAGTGTGGTGTTTGAGAGGGTGTGTGTGTGTGTGTGTGCTCTAGGGATGTTGGGAAATCTGATGACAGATGTTTTCTCTAAAACAGCTGTTTCTTCGTCTTCTGAAGCAGATCTTTTTCTCAAACTGCCGGGCTTTTCCCAGTTCCCATTCACACCTGTCCTGTATCTCTCTCTCAGGTCTGTTTCTTTCTGTCACTCACAGTGTGTACTGCGTTAATGAATGACGTTTAGTGTCTGCCCTTCTTTGGAACTTGAATCAGTGCCTTTCACTTGATTTTCATCAGAGTGTACTCTCAACACAAGCAACACTTTGACCTCCATCTGACAGGTACGATGTAGGTAAAAAGAAAGTGCATGGTGGTGTACACTTTTATTCAGCAAGGATGCATTAAATTGATCACAAGTGACAGTAAAGACAATCATAATGTTACAAAAGGTTCTATTTCAATTAAATGCTGTTCTTTTAAAGTTTCTATTCATCAAAAAATCTATCACTGTTTCCAAAAGAATAAGAAGCAACAAAACCGATTTCAACACTGATAATAAATATATATTGAGTAGCAAATCAGCATATAAGAATAATTTCTGAAGGATCATGTGACCCTGAAGACTGGATTAATGATGCTGAAAATTCAGCTTTGATCTCAGGAATAAATTACATTTCAAAATACTGTATATTCACATAGAAAACAGCTATTTTAAATTGTAATAAAATCACAGTATTAATGTTTTTACTGTATTTTGCATCAGATAAATGCAGCCTTGGACACCAAAAGAGAATTATTTTAAGGTGTCCTTGTTACAGTCTAATTATACAATTAAGTACTAAGTAATAGTAATCAACTACATGTACTTACTGTGTAATTAGGGTTATATATCATAGAAAGTAATTTTTTTTGAATATCGTGTTATACCTTCAATGTTACTGGGTCAGTATTTCTTCCATCTTGTTTTTTGATTTGATTTTGATTGGCTACACTTTAAAGATGAGTGGCAATCAATGTGAAAGTTCAAATAATTTGCATAAGTGTTGCATTACAATGCTTGAGCTAGGGATAATGCTGTAGCTTGATGCTTTGCTTCACAGAGTTCAGTGTATTGGGCAACACTGATGTGAATCATGTGAAAGAACTTTTGTCAACTCCAAACAGGAATCTAAGTAAGATTATAATGTGTTTGGATCATGAATATGATAGTCTGACATTTAAACATGGCAAATCATTAAAATTGTATAGCTTAATCTAATGTTGTACCTGCTGTATATGTCTGTTTGTAAATTCAAAGGCACAGCTGTAATTACAGTAAACTGCAGTAAAAAGAATTTTTATTTCACCTCAGAAGTTTCTTTCAAATATTTATGCACACTTTAAAAGGGACAGAGAGCGATAACTCGGTACAGAGCCTGTCTCAGCACATAGGAACAGGCAAATCAATGAAATATAAATGAGTCACACATTTCACACAACACACTTACCTTACATATCACAAATAATACAGTAAAGCAGGGATGAAGGGATTGATGAGAGTTAGAAAGAAGACAGGAAGTGACATGTAGAGAAACATCATCAAACTTAGCAAGACTTCAGCTTTTGAACTCTCAACGTGACGTGTTCTTGAATTCTATACAGTACAAGCCATTAATTCACATCACTACTGTAACATGTTCTAGAACTCTTCACAGTTACCTGTGCCTCTATTGATCTAAAGCCCAAGTCTGTCAGGGTTCTATCACTTCGGTCTAGTTTATTTCTTGGTTTTGTGACAGAGCTCTGACACTCCCGTTCTTGTCGTGTTTTTGTGTGAGCATACAGTCTCGAGTGTTCTCGGGGCTGTGCGCTCTCTTGTCTGCGTGCCTTGTTTCATGTTGGGAGCATGGCGTTCGGATCCCGGCACTCGCGTCTAGTTTGGTTTCGGTTTCGTGTCGGGATTCGGACACTCGCGCTCCCAGTCCTGTCTTTATTGTGAGCGCACGGTTTGTGTGTACTTTCACTTTTCTCATGTCTATTGTCTTGACCCCGCCCACCTTGTTATCTCATTATTGGTTGATTTGCCCCACCTGTCCTCCCTCATTTCCTGCCTTGTTTGCTCTCCTATTTATTCTCCTTGTGTTTGCAGTCCTGTGCTGGTTTGTTGTCACTGAATGTCGTATTTCTCCTTGTGTGTCGTCAAGTCAAGTCAAGTCCTAGTCAAGCCACGTCAAGTCGAGTCCTGTTTGTCAAGTCTGTTTTTCCCTCACGGGGTAGTTTTTGTTGTCTTGTTTTGTTTTATTTTTATTATTAATAAAGCCCTTCCTTTCCTGCATTATTGAGTCCTCGCTCCTTCCCTTCCACCAACCTGACAGAACGAACCAGCCAACATGAGGACTCAGCGGAAGAAGGGCTTGCACCGTCCACCAACCTCCACTGTCTCAAGCCCTCTTTTCCAGCGCATGCTCCAATTTAAGATCCTGAGCTCCCTCCGTCAGGAGGGTACTGACCTGAGGGAGTTTGCTGTGGAGTTCAGTGGAGCTGCAGAGGGCCTGGAGCTCAACGACACAGCACTCAAAGACCTTTTCAATTATGCCCTTGATGTACCCCAGAGCTGGTGGGCGATGAGGGGCCTGGATCATCTGACTTTTGGGGAATTTGTGGATTTCCTCGATTGGAATGGGAATCCTCCTGTTACAGTTTCCCCAAAGGGGTTCATAGAAGCTGCAGCGCTCCCGTTGGTGGTTGACGAAGCTGCAGTGCCCCCGTTGGCGGTGGAAGAAGCTGCAGCTCCTGCAGAGGTGGTTGAGGATGCTGCAGTGTCCTCGGAGGCAGCTATTTCCAAGCCATCACCTCGTCGACGTAAGCGGAGGAAGAGAAGGAAGGTTTCTTCCGACTCTGAAAGTCTGGCCACCCCAGAGCCCGCTGTAGGCCAGGAGGCCACCCCAGAGGCCATTCTTGTGCCACCCAAGCGCCTTGCCCTGCCGGCGCCTCCCCAGTGCCTTGCCCTGCCGGCGCCACCCGAGCGCCTTGCCCTGCCAGCGCCTTGCCCTGCCGGCGCCACCCAAGCGCCTTGCCCTGCCGGCGCCTCCCGAGTGCCTTGCCCTGCCGGCACCACCCAAGCCGTCTGCCCTGCCAGCGCCACCCGAGCGCTCTGCCCTGCCGGTGCCAGCCAAGCGCCTTGCCCTGCTGCTGCCTGCCAAGCTGTCTGCCCTGCTGGAGCCTGCCTGGATGGTCCCTCCAGTACTGCTCTGGTCCTCAGCCAGGACCCCAGACCAACTGAAGCTGCCCTGGTCTGTCCCGCCGGTCCCGCCCTGGTCTGTCCCGCCGGTCCCACCCTGGCCCTCAGCCGGGACCCCAAACCTACCTGAGCCTCCCTGGCTCAACCCTCCCATCCCTCCCTGGTTTCCTTAAAGACATTTTGATCCTGTTTTGTTTTTCTGACTGACTTGGCTCCCCTCCCTCCCTCCTCTCTTTGTCTTTGTGTTCTGATTTTCTTTTCTGTCATGTTGTCTTGTTGGTGTGTTTTTGTCTTGTGTCGTGTATGTTGTCATGTTTGTCCCAGGGGGCGTCCCTTTAGAGGGGGGGGGGGGGGGGGCGGTAGTGTCAGGGTTCTGTCACTTCGGTCTAGTTTATTTCTTGGTTTTGTGACCGAGCTCTGACACTCCCGTTCTTGTCGTGTTTTTGTGTGAGCGTACAGTCTCGAGTGTTCTCGGGGTTGTGCGCTCTCTTGTCTGCGTGCCTTGTTTCATGTTGGGAGCGTGGCGTTCGGATCCCGGCACTCGCGTCTAGTTTGGTTTCGGTTTCGTGTCGGGATTCGGACGCTCGCGCTCCCAGTCCTGTCTTTATTGTGAGCACACGGTTTGTGTGTACTTTCACTTGCCGTGCGCTCTTGTCTCATGTTTTGTGTAGCATGCGGTTATTTCCACCTGCCGCGTGCTTTCATGTTGTGTAGCACACAGTCTGTGTTTCACGGGCTGCGTGCTCTCATGTTGTCTTGTTTTGTGTGGCTTATGAGTTTTCATAGTCACGTGTTCATGTCTCGTCTTGTGTAAGCACATGGCTTGTGATTTGTCTTCATTGGCCATGTGCTTGTCTTTGTTTTGTTTGGTGTGAGCACATGGCTTGTCATGTGTTTCTTTGTGCCAAGTGCTCTCATGTCTATTGTCTTGACCCCGCCCACCTTGTTATCTCATTATTGGTTGATTTGCCCCACCTGTCCTCCCTCATTTCCTGCCTTGTTTGCTCTCCTATTTATTCTCCTTGTGTTTGCAGTCCTGTGCTGGTTCGTTGTCACTGAATGTCGTATTTCTCCTTGTGTGTCGTCAAGTCAAGTCAAGTCAAGTCAAGTCGAGTCGAGTCGAGTCGAGTCCGGTTTGT
Organism: Chanodichthys erythropterus; assembly: GCF_024489055.1. Lineage (NCBI taxonomy): Eukaryota > Metazoa > Chordata > Actinopteri > Cypriniformes > Xenocyprididae > Chanodichthys > Chanodichthys erythropterus. Next base: position 32,790,202 of record NC_090242.1, on the reverse strand, counting down.
CAAGTCTGTTTTTCCCCCACGGGGTAGTTTTTGGTGTCTTGTTTTGTTTTATTTTTATTATTAATAAAGCCCTTCCTTTCCTGCATTATTGAGTCCTTGCTCCTTCCCTTCCACCAACCTGACAAAGTCAGGGTAGACGCCATATTGAATTTTACACAAATGAAAATGTCTTTACAATGGCATGTGTTGTAAAGGTACTAGATCACATGTGTTTCCAAACTGTGGGAAGCTTTTGGAAAGATGTTTGGTCAGCTAAACAATTGGTATGTTGTTGAAGAACAGTACAATTCACTTAAATCACGTCGTGTTTTCATTCTTGTCAAAAATTATATATGGCACTGACTGTTCAAAAGCACTCATGTGTTCGTCAACTCTAGATTCAGTGTTTGAGTACAAGGGAACAGTTGGAGGTTCTAGAATCTTCAACCTTACTGTTCCCTTCCACTTATAAACACTGTAATGTGTTTAAGAACATTCCCTCATTCTTGTAAATACTGTGATGTTGTACTTTGAGATCTCTGTTTTCATTTTCTCATCTCACTATCGTGACTTTCTCACCTTGAAAATCGTCATATATGATGCCTTTCAGCTGGACAGTCTGTTTCCCTCCAGATAGTAAGAACTTCAGAAGAGCTTTGGAGAATGAAAAGTCTTATTTTACATGTTCATCTAGTAACACTGCGATGGAGTCTACGGCAAGCAAATCTGCAGCTAACAGTCCGATTACGGGAGCGGTTGCTTGTCTAATGCGGGACAGAATCATTGAGGCCCAAAGATTCTCTACCAAGCATGTGTACTACAATATATACAACCTAAAAAGTGTCAGACTACAGAAGCTAATGCAGTTTATTGTAAATGTGGGTTCTAATGACTATGCATACAGAGTTATAGACTTCACTACTTACAATGCACTCCTACTCTACCTCACAATAAGGATACCTTTTTTATTCTCTTCATCTTTGTCCTCCATTTTTTCTTCTCTCTCCCACTTATGGGTGGGCTTTCCTTCACCCTCTTTTGAGTGTTTGTGTGGCTCTAGATGAGCAAAGATAAGGACTGAGCAATCCACAGATCAAATAATAATGTCTGAATCACTCACAAGGCCACCATGAAGAAAATGACCACTTATGAATTTATCAGACAGTGCCATTTTTACTTGTCAAATTGGTAATAGGCATCTACAAAATGTATTAAATGAAATGAGCTTTAATGAAGTCTACAAATGTCAAAGATGTAATTTATCAGTCACTCAAGAGTATAAAAACCACTTGCCATTTCTATTGAGTTCTAAATCAATTCTACATTTATACTACAGGCTGTTTGAGACTACCATCTGAGCCATACCTTCAACATTGGTGTGTTTATGAGACCCTTCCTCCTCCTCTTCATGTGGCACATGTATTGATGAAATCCTGACAGAGTGCAGAATTGGTGGGATAGATTCGGGTTTTGGCTTAGACTCTAGGTTTGGCAGCACAGATTCATGCGTCGTCTTGACAGACTCTGGTATTGGCTCATGAGACTCTACTTTTGGCTCAGTGGGTATGTGTCCATGATGTTGTTTATGTATTGACTCATGAGGATTCACTACTGGCCCATGAGGTTTATGCATAGGCTCATGATGTTTCACTACTGGCTCATGAGGATTCACTATTGGCTTATGTGGATTTACTATTGGCTCATGAGGTTTATGCATTGACTCATGAGGATTCACTATTGGCTCATGATGTTTCACTATTGGCTCATGAGGTTTATGCATTGACTCATGAGGATTCACTATTGGCCCATGAGGTTTATGCATTGACTCATGAGGATTCACTACTGGCTCATGAGGATTCACTATTGGCCCATGAGGTTTATGCATTGACTCATGAGGATTCACTATTGGCCCATGAGGTTTATGCATTGACTCATGAGGATTCACTACTGGCTTATGTGGATTCACTATTGGCTCATGAGGTTTATGCATTGACTCATGAGTATTCACTATTGGCATGCGGTTTATGCATTGACTCATGAGGATTCACTACTCACTATCATGAGGATTCACTATTGGCCCATGAGGTTTATGCATTGACTCATGAGGATTCACTACTGGCTTATGTGGATTCACTATTGGCTCATGCGGTTTATGCATTGACTCATGAGGATTCACTATTGGCTCATGAGGATTCACTATTGGCTCATGCGGTTTATGCATTGACTCATGAGGATTCACTACTGGCTCATGAGGTTTATGCATTGACTCATGAGGATTCACTACTGGCTTATGTGGATTCACTATTGGCTCATGCGGTTTATGCATTGACTCATGAGGATTCACTATTGGCTCATGAGGATTCACTATTGGCTCATGCGGTTTATGCATTGACTCATGAGGATTCACTACTGGCTCATGAGGTTTATGCATTGACTCATGAGGATTCACTACTGGCTTATGAGGATTCACTATTGGCTCATGAGGATTCACTATTGGCTCATGAGGTTTATGCATTGACTCATGAGGATTCACTATTGGCTCATGAGGTTTATGCATTGACTCATGAGGATTCACTATTGGCTGATGAGGTTTATGCATTGACTCATGAGGATTCACTATTGGCTGATGAGGTTTATGCATTGACTCATGAGGATTCACTATTGGCTCATGCGGTTTATGCATTGACTCATGAGGATTCACTATTGGCTGATGAGGTTTATGCATTGACTCATGAGGATTCACTACTGGCTCATGAGGTTTATGCATTGACTCATGAGGATTCACTATTGGCTGATGAGGATTCACTATTGGCTCATGAGGTTTATGCATTGACTCATGAGGATTCACTATTGGCTCATGAGGTTTATGCATTGACTCATGAGGATTCACTACTGGCTCATGAGGTTTATGCATTGACTCATGAGGATTCACTATTGGCTGATGAGGATTCACTATTGGCTCATGAGGTTTATGCATTGACTCATGAGGATTCACTATTGGCTCATGAGGTTTATGCATCGACTCATGAGGATTCACTATTGGCTCATGAGGATTCACTATTGGCTGATAAGGATTATGCATTGACTCATGGGGATTCACTATTGGCTCATGAGGTTTATGCATTGACTCATGAGGATTCACTATTGGCTGATGAGGTTTATGCATTGACTCATGAGGATTCACTATTGGCTGATGAGGTTTATGCATTGACTCATGAGGATTCACTATTGGCTGATGAGGTTTATGCATTGACTCATGAGGATTCACCATTGGCTCATGAGGTTTATGCATTGACTCATGAGGATTCACTACTGGCTCATGAGGATTCACTATTGGCTCATGAGTTTTATGCATTGACTCATGAGGATTCGCTACTGGCTCATGAGGTTTATGCATTGACTCATGAGGATTCGCTACTGGCTCATGAGGTTTATGCATTGACTCATGAGGATTCACTATTGGCTCATGAGGTTTATGCATTGACTCATGATGATTCACTATTGGCTCATGAGGTTTATGCATTGACTCATGAGGATTCACTACTGGCTCATGAGGTTTATGCATTGACTCATGAGGATTCACTACTGGCTCATGAGGTTTATGCATTGACTCATGATGATTCACTATTGGCTGATGAGGTTTATGCAGTGACTCATGAGGATTCACTACTGGCTCATGAGGTTTATGCATTGACTCATGATGATTCACTATTGGCTGATGAGGTTTATGCAGTGACTCATGAGGATTCACTACTGGCTCATGAGGTTTATGCATTGACTCATGATGATTCACTATTGGCTGATGAGGTTTATGCAGTGACTCATGAGGATTCACTATTGGCTCATGAGGTTTATGCATTGACTCATGAGGATTCGCTATTGGCTGATGAGGATTTACTATTGGCTCATGAGTTTTATGCATTGACTCATGAGGATTCGCTACTGGCTCATGAGGTTTATGCATTGACTCATGAGGATTCGCTACTGGCTCATGAGGTTTATGCATTGACTCATGAGGATTCACTATTGGCTCATGAGGTTTATGCATTGACTCATGATGATTCACTATTGGCTCATGAGGTTTATGCATTGACTCATGAGGATTCACTACTGGCTCATGAGGTTTATGCATTGACTCATGAGGATTCACTACTGGCTCATGAGGTTTATGCATTGACTCATGATGATTCACTATTGGCTGATGAGGTTTATGCAGTGACTCATGAGGATTCACTACTGGCTCATGAGGTTTATGCATTGACTCATGATGATTCACTATTGGCTGATGAGGTTTATGCAGTGACTCATGAGGATTCACTACTGGCTCATGAGGTTTATGCATTGACTCATGATGATTCACTATTGGCTGATGAGGTTTATGCAGTGACTCATGAGGATTCACTATTGGCTCATGAGGTTTATGCATTGACTCATGAGGATTCGCTATTGGCTCATGAGGTCTATGCATTGACTCATGAGGATTCGCTATTGGCTCATGAGGTCTATGCAGTGACTCATGAGGATTCACTATTGGCTGATGAGGTTTATGCATTGACTCATGAGGATTCACTATTGGCTCATGAGGTCTATGCATTGACTCATGAGGATTCGCTATTGGCTCATGAGGTCTATGCATTGACTCATGAGGATTCACTACTGGCTCATGAGGTTTATGCATCGACTCATGTGGATTCGCTACTGGCTCATGAGGTTTATGCATCGACTCATGTGGATTCGCTACTGGCTCATGAGGTTTATGCATTGACTCGTGAGGATTTACAACTGGCTCATGAGGTTTATGCATTGACTCATGTGGATTCGCTACTGGCTCATGAGGTTTATGCATTGACTCGTGAGGATTTACAACTGGCTCATGAGGTTTATGCATCGACTCATGTGGATTCGCTACTGGCTCATGAGGTTTATGCATCGACTCATGTGGATTCGCTACTGGCTCATGAGGTTTATGCATCGACTCATGTGGATTCGCTACTGGCTCATGAGGTTTATGCATTGACTCGTGAGGATTCACTATTAGCTCATGTGGATTCACTACTTGCTGATGAGGTTTATGCATTGACTCGTGAGGATTTACAACTGGCTCATGAGGTTTATGCATTGACTCATGATGTTTCACTATTGGCTCATGAGGTTTATGCATTGACTCATGTGGATTTACTACTGGCTCATGTGGACTCACTATTGGCCCATGAAGTTTATGCATTGGCTGATGAGGTTTTACTATTAGCTCATGAGATTCTGGTAATGGCTCTTTATTTTCCTGTATAGACTCGTGTGATTTCTGTATTGGTTCATGAGATTCTGGCATTGACTCGTGAACATGAGGTTTATACATTGGCTCATGTAATTCCGATATTGGCTTGACAGGCTCTGGAATTGACTCTGCAGATTCCGGCATTGACTCGACAGACTCTGGCTCTGATTCAGCAGGTTCAGGTGCACTGGTGACTAATAAGATGATTCAGAGATTGAAAAATACAGCAGATAAACAGTGGAATAAAAAACACATTGAGACACTTCATACCAGTTTCTTCCCTGTGTCTGCTATGCTCCAGAACACTCTCCACTCTCTTTACTTCTTCTTCAATGACTTCATGTTTCCCAGAAGTCTTCTCTTTCTTCTCAGAAATCTCCTCACCCTTCCCAGAATCCTCCACTCGTGGTGCTGTAGGGATTGCTTGGTTGCAATCATTCGGATAATCACAATGTTGGTTCATACACACAAACACATACACCGTGTTGTGCTCTATAAACAGCCATTGAACGGCCTGCACACTAGCCAGAAATAACAACCTGTACATCAATCATAAGAGTTTCACACTATATATTCAATCTATAGCGACCACAGACCATAAACTCCTCTGTGGTACACTTTTCATCTGTCAACCACAAATTAGGGAAATGTTACTAAAACCACATCTGCCATGGTACTAGAACTCTTGTTGGACATCTAAGAATACCTTCCACAATCTCTTTCTCAGTTTCTCTGTGGTGTGTCCTCTCTTTTTCAGCAGGAATCATGATTTGTCCTGGATGCTTGGTTTGGGGATTATGTCTGTGAGATACTGCATTTTATCAAAAAGAGGGAAATGTCATTTTGGCCTTTCAGGGCTTTGAAAATATGTCTAAAACACTGAATGACAAAATATTAATCAATAGCAAATATTAATCTCAATGAAATAATTTAAATGACATATTACCTTCTTTTTGTATGTATTCATTAGACATGTGCCGGTATACAGTAATACGATATATATAATGAACATGCCCGATATTGTTGTCCTGGGCATTTCAAAATACCGTAAATAACTATTTATTATGAATTATTCAGATTTTTAGAATGCGTTTTAAGAATACTTTACCCATCAAGCGTTTAAAATGCACAAAACCACTGTATGCTGCGTCACAGGGACACGCGCACTCATGTAAACAAGCCCAACACGCATGAGCAGCGTATGATGGAACGAGTGAAGGAGACGCACTGCATTGAATAAATGCATATTCACTCTCTGACAGCAGAGGGCGCTGATGGAACAGCATAAATGCAGCGGTTACCCCGGTAACACTCGTAAACAAAGCAGCTGCACTGCCTTTTAGCTTTTAGTTTTTAAAGCGGAACTCAGGAAGATTTGTGAAGCTCCCCCTACAGGTTCCTTCAGTAAATCACACTGCCGTAAATACTCCAAGCGCAGCTCCGGACTACAACGACTACAACGCTCACCAGCACAGTAGTTTTGCAAATACAGTACAAGAAATCTCGATGGAGGTGGGTAATTTTCGAAATTGTCTTATAAAGTCATAATATATACATTGTTTTTGAATTACCGTAAAGCATTTTGTCACTCTCGCGTGAACATGAGGCGAGATTGTGTCGGGTCGGCGCAGCTCAACTTACAAGTGCTGTTTTCTGGCGTAGAAATGCTAGAGGGGGTTAGTGCACGCCTGAAACACACCACTACAAGTCAATTAACCATCGAAAGGACTTAGAAAACTATTTATGAAGGTAAAAAAGTTCTGCTTTAAATGTTTCAAACAGCCATTCAGATTTTTGTATTTGCAATGGTGTTCATCACAGCACCAAATATTTAAAGTACATTTATTTTCAAATTTATACATTTTTATATTTTAACCTGGACTACAACATGCCCTATGTTTTGTTTGCATATGTTCTGACTCTGTTCATTTACACTTTACTATCTAGCTTCATTAGTTAACATTAGTTAATTCAACAGTTAACAAAAACTGACGATGAACAATACTTCTAAAGCATTTGTCAATCATTAACATTATTAAAATCAAAAGTTGTAACTGTATTATTTACAAATTATTTATTTTTTTTGGCGAATAATTTCAATATCGTGATAATACCGTATTCCGATACCGTATGATAGAATGAATCAGCTGTGCAATGGAGTGCAACTACAGTTTCTGTTCAATTGGTTTTGCTTGTTGTGTCTAAGCTTTATTGATGTGATTCTTAATTTGAATGTAGTTGAACTAAATTGACTGCCCAATGTGGTTTGCTATGTGGTTGCAAGGGTGTGTGTACTACTTTAATACATGAAAAGTGGCATATGACGTTAAACAGACAAACCAAACTGCAATTAATCTCGAACGACAGATCGGTGTTGTTTGAGGTACACAAACGCTCCTGCGTGTACACAACGACCATGCTGTAATTTCATCAACACACGTACGCGTTATGCTACTGGGAATCTCAAAGTTCTCCAACTTTATTAAATCCATCCGAGGAGCTGCTCTGTCTCGCGTCTCAGCTGAGCGGTTTATTCTTCCCTCTCTTTTTTCACGCCAGCTTGACGTTTTCTGATCTGAGCTCAAGCCGGAGTTCTCGTTCACTCGTTAAACGTCATGCAGTATTCATTCCTCGGGTGCGTATGTGCACTTCGATCAATGAGTGTGGATGTGTGCGGTGGTTCTTTGTTTTATATATTCACAGGCTGCCCTAATCCGCTTTGTGCTGAAAGATGCAAAGTCACTCTATATTTTGACAGAGGAAAACACTGTCTAATTGAGCATTGATTTCCCACAGTGCACATGCTTTGGAGCCGTTACCCACAATCCTCTAGGGGTACGTTTGAGTAGATGACTTACTGGCAGCAAAGTCACTGAGCTCTTGGCTTGGCTACAGTGCTTTGACTGCCAAAACAAGTCTTTGAAAGATGCTTCTATAGCATACTAGTAACACTAGCACACACACACACACACTAAACTAGTGCCCTTACCTCTGCTCTCTATATGTCTGTGAACAGGCCCCTCCTCCAGGGGTGTGGCTTTGTGGGGTGTGTCCTGTGTGAGAATATGAGAAGGGGGTGGTGTGGCAGGGGGCAGGGCTTCTGTGGGGGACTTAGGGTCTATTTTAGCTAGTGGGATGTGGTTTGCAGTATCTACGTGCACTGGAGGAGCATCTAATGAGATTTGAGGGGGAGTGTAATAGAAACGGGTTAGAGAAATCAGAGTCAGCATGGAATACACGCACAAATACAAAGTGCTGAGCTTAACAAAACCTCTTGCATTTTAAATCTTGTAGTTTGGTTCTTGCAGTTGCTTTCAATGCACATGGGGGGCGCTAGTGTCAAGTGGAATCCCATTCTGCACTGCAGAGGCAGTTATGAATTCATTCCATGTTCAATCTGTGTATTAAAATATTCAGAATGGAATAATAGTATACTGCTTACTCATGCAGTGTATACTGACTAGGGTTGTGCAAAAATTCAGAATTGAATAATCAACTGTAAAACCGAACAGTGAAATTAATTAAATGAAATTAGTTCCTTTCACTCAAATTGTACTTAATAAAAAAAAGTTGTGTGAACTCAATTTGACTTTATAAGCTTATTGAAGTTTACAGTGCTCCTGTTCTGTCATCATTGCTTTGTACCAATGTTGTTTTTTGCTTAGTCTTTTGTAAATTTATTACTTTGAGTTTGATGAACTTAAACCATTTAAGGCAGTCGGTTTCCTCAAATCATTTAAGTAGCTTTATAGTTGTTAAGACAAACTGAATGAGAGGAATAAAAAAAATCTTTAAATTGAGTTTGCTCTAATTATTGACTAAACCAACACTAATATATAAGTGAATTTAACGTAATGTATATGAGTTTATAGTACTTCAAATCTCTTTTTACAAACAGCTGGTAGGGACTACAATGAGCAAAAGGGGGCGGGGCCATGTTGGGCTGCTTTAGAGAAGAGGAAGAGTTGTTGTTGTGTGTTGTTACCATCCATTTTATGCCGGACTGCTTCACAAACGAGGGTCAATTCAACACTGGATTTGCACAAAAGATTAACATGATGGCACATGCTAGTGGATGAGGTGAATCAACTCCACAGCAACTACATAAATTTATCTAATAACCATACAGAAACTTCCAGATGCATTCTAAAAGTTGTAACTCTTTCCATCAGTGTCGACTCCGGTTTGAACAATGTAAGGATGAACACCGTTACTGACAATCCTCATTTTGGCTGCGTGAGATTCTCCAGCTTTGTTGTTGTTGAGCTGTTAAAGCTCCACCCTCTTCTGGAAAGGGGGCCGGGAGCTCATTTGCATTTAAAGGGACACACACAAAACCTATGTGTTTTTGCTCACACCCAAATAGGGGCAAATTTGACAAGCGATAATAAATGATCTGTGGGGGATTTTGAGCTGAAACTTCACACACACATTCTGGGGGGACCAGAAACATGTAATCTTGTAAAAGGGGGATAATAGGTCTCCTTTAAATGGTTTAAGCAATCAGTTTCCTCAAATGGTTTGAGTTACCGTAAATTATTGGGTTTAACAGCGTATGGATTTCAGTTGAATTGGTCACACCCTACAGGAAGCTAAACTGCAATGACAAGAACAGGAATTTATTGAATTTCAATTAAAAATAATGCAACACATGTTCAATCTGCTAAATGAAGTCTTCCATTTGCTCCATTTACATTTATTGTCTGTCTATCCATAAGGCCATAAACCTTTTTAACCTTTTTTTAAAAACATTCCAAATTTGTCTTTGATTTCAAATTTGAATTGCAATTCATTGCGTTTGCTACAGTACATCAATTCAAATTCAAGAACTGAATTGGAATTTAAAAGTCATTTTTAGTTCAGTCCTGAATGGCGCACAACCCTGATATTGCCTGATATCATTGCCTGATATCATTTTTTGTTTAAATGTGATACAGTATGTAACGAAATTTTAAAACAATCAATTTGTTATTGTGTTGAATCAACACATGCCATTTAATTCTCATAAATACTAGGGCTGGGACTAGATTTGTGGATCGATTCTGAGATTTTACAAATGCATTGTGATTCTCTTTTGAATCGATTTCGAGCTTAGTTTTTAACAGCAGATGGCGTCTAGGCTATTTTTTAAGCGCACACTCAAATGCTCATGAAGATGAGCGCTTGTGCATTTGGGGAATGTACTTGCACCTTCATTGTCCTTTATTGTGGGATTTACTGCCCCAGCCCTAATAAATACAGTGATTTATTTCAGATAAAAATATCTTCACATTTGCCAGTCCAGTGCAACAAGTCAAGAAAGAGATGAACTTGTGGTTGATATTGCTTGTGCATACTGCCGAACCCAGCGCGTCATCAGTTTATCTGACTGGAGCACATTTGTAATAGTAAGGTCTTAAGTGAGATGCTGTTAGATTGTGAAGCTGCGGTTTAATGCAGATTGTCATGTGTTTGTGCATGTGTGTTTGTGCGTGTGTGCGCTCATGGAGTTGCAGATGGCGCTCTGTTGGATTAAGGCGCATTACATCATCATTAATCTCTGTTTGTAAGGCAGTAACTAGTATAGTCTATGTATATTACTCTAGATATGTTATATTCAGGACTTACTGTGTCCAGGCAGCACCTTTTTTTCTTTTAATCAGATCTCCCACCTCATATTTATGTTTCATAAAACAATATAGAGTAATAATTGAGTCATTTGCATTGCACTGTGAAAAGTAGCAGAAGCATTTGTTTTAAATGTGTTTTAAATGTCATGGCACATATGCACATGAATTTATGAATGGCTGAGCTGTAAAGTTCACCTAATCAGTATGTTTTTATTCACGATTGTTTTTAGCAGAATTATTATTTGTAGTCTCAGGTTATATAACCAGGTTTCTAGATCTGAATCTCTACAGTCTATTGCCGATTCTACACTCTAAAAAATGCTGGGTTAAAAACAACCCAAGTTGGGTTGAAAATGGACAAACCCAGCAATTGGGTTGTTTTAACCCAGCGGTAGGGTTAAATGTTTGCCCAACCTGCTGGGTAGTTTTATTTAACTCTCAACTATTGTTTAAAAATTACTGTATTGCTTAATTAAAATTAACCCAAAGTATGTTGGAAATGAACATTTATTAATGTTCAATGAATAATTATTAAACAATAAACATTTATTAAATTGCGTATTAATAAATGTATATTAATAAAATATTAAAGCTTATTAATAAACATTTACCTTTTGTCTATTATTGTTGCATCTAATTGCATCTGGTTTTTAATTTCCCAACTATTTTGGGTTCATTTTAAGCTAGCCATATAGCAATTTTTAAACAATTGTTGGGTTAAATAAAACTAATCAGGCAAAACTAAACATTTAACCCAACTGCTGGGTTAAAACAACCCAATCGCTGGGTTTGTCCATTTTCAACCCAACTTGGGTTGTTTTTAACCCAGCATTTTTTAGAGTGTATGCATAATTTCTAGCTTTTTTCCCCTTTAAGCCAGGTTACTACTTTATTGCTATAACTATGGGAGCCTTTGAGGATCACTCTGTCCCACCTGTTTTCAAATCTGGCAAATCTGTTATAGCTGTAGTGAAATCTTCAGCTGAAGTGTCAGTCACTGTTGGCATTAAAGATGAACAATAGCAAATAAATAAGCACTTAAAAACAACACCTGCAGGCCTTTAACTGAAACTACAGCAACAGGAGAACCACATACAGACTCTGAGTTTATGCTGCGTTCCATTCAAAGTCAAATGTGGATTATATTCTTGATATCTCTGTCTTCCGATCATATACACTACTGTTCAAAAGTTTGGGGTGGGTAAGATTTTTAATGTTTTTGAAATAAGTCTTTTCTGCTCACTAAGGTTGCATTTATTTGATCAAAAATACAGTTAAAACAGTTAAATATTATTACAATTTAAATGAACTGTTTTCTATGGAAGCCCGTTTCCGCCACTAAAAAAAAAAAAAAAAAGATTAATTGCGACTTTTTATCTCAGAATTGCGAGTTATAAAGTCAGAATTCTGAGATATAAAGTCGCAATTGCGTGATAAAAAGTCAGAATTCTGAGATATAAAGTCGCAATTGCGAGTTATAAAGTCAGAATTCTGAGATAAAAAGTCGCAATTGCGTGATATAAAGTCAGAATTCTGAGATATAAAGTCGCAATTGCGAGTTATAAAGTCAGAATTCTGAGATATAAAGTCGCAATTGCGAGTTATAAAGTCAGAATTCTGAGATAAAAAGTCGCAATTGCGTGATATAAAGTCAGAATTCTGAGATATAAAGTCGCAATTGCGTGATATAAAGTCAGAATTCTGAGATATAAAGTCGCAATTGCGTGATATAAAGTCAGAATTCTGAGATATAAAGTCGCAATTGCGAGTTATAAAGTCAGAATTCTGAGATAAAAAGTCGCAATTGCGTGATATAAAGTCAGAATTCTGAGATATAAAGTCGCAATTGCGTGATATAAAGTCAGAATTCTGAGATATAAAGTCGCAATTGCGAGTTATAAAGTCAGAATTCTGAGATATAAAGTCGCAATTGCGAGTTATAAAGTCAGAATTCTGAGATAAAAAGTCGCAATTGCGTGATATAAAGTCAGAATTCTGAGATATAAAGTCGCATTTGCGAGTTATAAAGTCAGAATTCTGAGATATAAAGTCGCAATTGCGTGATATAAAGTCAGAATTCTGAGATATAAAGTCGCAATTGCGTGATATAAAGTCAGAATTCTGAGATATAAAGTCGCAATTGCGTGATATAAAGTCAGAATTCTGAGATATAAAGTCCCAATTGCGTGATATAAAGTCAGAATTCTGAGATATAAAGTCGCAATTGCGAGTTATAAAGTCAGAATTCTGAGATAAAAAGTCGCAATTGCGTGATATAAAGTCAGAATTCTGAGATATAAAGTCGCATTTGCGAGTTATAAAGTCAGAATTCTGAGATATAAAGTCGCAATTGCGTGATATAAAGTCAGAATTTCTGACTTTTTCTCACTACTGTTAAACGTTATTTCTCACAGTTCTTACTTTGCTTGCGTTTCCTTTCATTGCGACTGACCATCAGGATTACTGCTTTGTTATTATTATACATTAAATAGACCATCAGGATTGCTGCTTTGTTATTTTTATACATAAAATAGACCATCAGGATTACTGCTTTGTTATTATTATTATACATTAAATAGACCATCAGGATTACTGCTTTGTTATTATTATACATTAAATAGACCATCAGGATTACTGCTTTGTTATTATTATACATTAAATAGACCATCAGGATTACTGCTTTGTTATTTTTATACATAAAATAGACCATCAGGATTACTGCTTTGTTATTATTATTATACATTAAATAGACCATCAGGATTACTGCTTTGTTATTATTATACATTAAATAGACCATCAGGATTACTGCTTTGTTATTATTATACATTAAATAGACCATCAGGATTGCTGCTTTGTTATTTTTATACATAAAATAGACCATCAGGATTACTGCTTTGTTATTATTATTATACATTAAATAGACCATCAGGATTGCTGCTTTGTTATTATTATACATTAAATAGAGGACATCATAAAGGATTATTTCTAGCGCCGATTTACCAATAAAGAAATATTGAATTTACTGGAGGAGACACATATAGATTAGTCTCCGGACATATGCATTATGCAGGAATATGCATATATAATGTTTCCACGGTAACCTTGTACACAGCGTTTCAAGGAGAAAAAAACAGCTTTTACTGCCATCTAGTGGGCTTAATACTAAAACAACCAATACCTATCATGTTTCATTAACTTTGCAATTCAAGGGTAGAATCATGCAATTCTGCAAATTACAGTCGAGGTATTTGGACAATAAAAGTTGTTTTTAACAGAATGGATACACTAATGAATTTTGCACGATAATAACAATATCATAATAATCATAAGAAGAAGAAGAATCAGCTGTGGCGGAGGCGCAATAAATCAGACAAAGATGAAGTGGCACATTTTAATACATCCAACAGCTTCAGACTTCACGGCAGCACGGCTATCGTTGATGCACTGTTACAGACAGAGATACTGACCATCAGTTAATTGCGAGAAAAAAAGTCCGAATTCTGACTTTATATCACGCAATTGCGACTTTATATCTCAGAATTCTGACTTTATATCACGCAATTGCGACTTTATATCTCAGAATTCTGACTTTATAACTCGCAATTCTGAGATAAAAAGTCGCAATTAATCTTTTTTTTTTTTTTTTTTTTTTTTTTTTTTTTAAGTGGCTTTTTTTTTTTTTTTTTAGTGGCGGAAACGGGCTTCCATAGTTTTCTGTTTGAATACATTTAAAAATGTAATTTATTTCAGTGATCAAAGCTGAATTTTCAGCATCATTACTCCAGTCTTCAGTGTCACATGATCCTTCAGAAATCATTCTAATATGCAATTTGCTTATTATCAATGTTGAAAACTGTTATTCTGCTTCATATTTTTCAGGATGAATACAACGTTTAAAAGTGCAGCATTTATTTAAAATTTATTTAAACATTTTGAAACATTATAAATGTCATTTTTGATTAATTTTATCCATCCTTGCTGAATAAAAGTATTAATTTCTTTCGAAAAACAAATACTAACCCAAAACTGTTGAACAATATAGTATACAAAACAAACACTGACCGATTTATGCTAATTTTCCTAAATGAAAGAGAATGTTTATCATTTATTTACAGTCTTCCTGTCATTTCCTGTGGTGTTTGTGTGTATTGGTTTGTTCTTCCTCTTGTGGCTATTTGCTCAACTGACCAACCAGCACCCAGAGGATCAGACTCGCCGCTCTGACCTCGTAATCCCTGTCTGAACACACTTACACTGACCGTATAATCCCTGTCTGTGTGTGTGCAGGACATTCATCCCACACACATTAATATGAACACACACACACACACACTGGCCTACATGTCATCTCCCCTCTTCTTGCACATATGAGCGTGTGTGTTTGTGTTAGTGTGGTGTGTGCATGTTATGTGCTTGTGTGTGTGTGTTGTTCCCCCTGTGTGGGAGACCTGTAGACCTTTTGACTACAGGGGAGAGAAAACACGGACATGATCTATGAGTTTGATTTCTCTAGACCATATGCTACACACACACACACACACACACACACACACACACACAACCCCAAAAAGAGCCATGTGTAGTGTGCCTTACACACAAACACTCCCGTGCCTTCACAGTCAATTTAAAGGGATAGTTCACCCAAAAATGAAAATTATCCCATGATTTACTCACCCTCAAACCATCCTAGGTGTATATGACTATCTTTCAGATGAACACAATCAGAGTTATATTTAAAAATATCCTGGCTTTTTCAAGCTTTGGGTGAACTATCCCTTTAAAAACGTCAGGACTGCAGGACTTCTAAATTCTAATGTGACTCCAGTGACATCATTTCCTGTTGATTCCCACAGTTAATTTTCCTGAATGGCCGCTCAGATGCACCAGCACCGTGTCACTGGAAGGCAGTTTAAAGCTTTACGACGTTACACAATTGCTCTTAAAAAGGGCTCCACTTTCACTAAGTGCTTTCCCACAGGAACACGGACAGTTTTAAAATTAGACTGTGGCGACAGGATCTACTCAGCATTCATTGAGACATGCTCCGCCATAACACATAAAGTCAAGCGAGTTTGAGAAAAGTTTCTGAACACATGTGTTTTGTAAACCGTCCTTCAGTTAGAAGTGCATAGAGATCCTGCTAGATACTTTCACACACATACAAACCTTTATCTGCCTCCACCTTCATGCAGCTACACCCAGGGTCCACAATTAACACTCGTTAAGCGACTTTAGTGAGCAACTGACCAGTTAATCACTATTTTTAAGATTGGCATGGGATGAGTTGCTTCAGCTGATAAAGGGATAGTTCGTTAACCTCTTTTTTTGTGAAATAACAGTGGTTGTCTAGTCTAAAAGATAACTGCTGAAATGTTAAATCATAGAGGAATCCCTTAGAAACATTTCCCATGGTAACCATAGTTTCTGTGAAAATATCATATTTAATATAGTTATTGCTACTACTGTAAAACCAGTATAAATTAATATATTTTCTTTTTGTTTTCTGTAATTTTCTGTAAATGTCCTTTACCTTTACCTGTTACTGCATGACAAAAGTTGTCTCATTTGTGCTTTTTTTTACTGTAAAGAATATATATTATATATATAATAAAATTATCATTAACCTTTAAATATTAAACTATTAAAATATAGTTAATATGTATAAATAAGCTTTAAAAATTAATAGAATATAAATAATAGATTATTATAATATAATATGATTTTTTCTGTTTTTATAGAATTATTTCTTTATTTTATGGGTTTTTTTTATATTTTGAATTAGCCTTTATTTTTATATTTGCAGTTTTCATTCTGATTTTAGTTTTAGTAATTTTGTTGTGCTTTTGTCATTTTTATTAGTTTTATTTATTTATTTATTTTAAATATTTCTGTTTAGCTTAATTTTATTTTATTTTTTAACTGAAATAAAAAAAGTGTAAGCAGAAGTTTTCAACTAATTTTTTATTTGATTTCATTTTTATTTCAGTTAACGATTTATTTTTTGATTGATGATTTTCTAATAGTTTTAGTTAACTACAACAACGCCAACTTACCACAGCTTTATTGTTGTAACAATAATTCCAGTAACTATGGTGATTTGGTGGGAAATGGGAGCATTTAGCGGAAGTTCTACCCGGAAGACTCTAATGCACGTCATTGCTCATTATCTAACCAATCATTACACATCACCTGAGTATATAAGTTCTGTTCCCACCCACTATTGTGTTCGCAGATACCAACGCCGGCGTTCACCCCCATCCTCCCCACCACCACCAGGTCGGTCCCTGTCCATACAATGGGGGTAGGCTCCGCCCCTGCCTTCATCTTAAGGCAGGATCTGCAAACGTCTGCTACCCTCCGGATTGTACTATGGACGGGGCCTACACCAAAGAACTTTAACATTTATCATTAATATTTACATTCATACTGTTGAATAAATCGTATTCAAACGTTTCTTTACTTCCCAAGTCTTTCTGGTAGAACTAAGGTTACCATGGTGAATTTCTGCAGGGGTGTGTCTGGGAGCGAACCACCAGCTGTACTGTTGTTTTCTGGGAAATCCCTTTTTAGATGTTGGCTGAGATTCTGTAGTTTTGTGTGTGTGTTTAGTTCATGTTATGATGTAGGCGTGTCCTCTGAGTGAATCTTTAGTTTCTCATATTCTCTCTGAACCCTCAAGGAATCACGTCATCTTTCCTGCTTCTCTATGTTCCTTCCTCTGTATCTCCCTTTATCTTTCTTTCTCCTGCTCTCTGATGTTAGGCTGAATTGCGGCTAGATTCGGTGGTTTGACGATGATGAAAGCCACGGGATGGGTGGCCCATGAAAAATGAAGAAGACATAACGAGGGATGGAGCACAGAGACAATGAAGAAAGAGAGAGAGAGGGATGACTGACATATCAGAGAGAGAGAGAGAGAGAGAGAGAAAGAGAGAGGATGAAAGACCCATCCTCTCATTTCTTGAGGGTTCTGTACTTACTGGAACCAGAAGAAGAGCCAGCCAGAGCCTGAGAACCTGAAAGAGAGAGAGAGAGAGAAAGTGTGTGTCAGTAGCTTTGTTACAGAACCTAGTGAGTTGCTTTCTACATAGACAGCTGCCTTCTAAGACAGCATCCGAACTGAAATGGAACATCATGAGTGACTGATTTGGAACATTCTGCATCAGAGACACTGTGGGACGTAAATAACATCCAAGCTTAGTTTATTATCTAAATGTAAAAGAATAGCAGAATCCACAACACAACTATAACAATAACGGCACAGAGGAACGATATCGCTGGAATCACTTTCAGAACGTTTTTGTCCTGACTTTATAACTCGCAATTCTGACTTTATAACGCAATTCTGACTTTTTAACGTAATTCTCACTTTATAATGCAATTCTGACTTTATAACGCAATTCTGACTTTATATCTCACAATTCTGACTTTATAACGCAATTCTGACTTTTTATGTCAAAATTCTGACTTTATAACACAATTCTGACTTTATATCTCACAATTCTGACTTTATAACGCAATTCTGACTTTATATCTCACAATTCTGACTTTATAACGCAATTCTGACTTTTTATGTCAAAATTCTGACTTTATAACACAATTCTGACCTTATATCTCACAATTCTGACTTTATAACACAATTCTGACTTTATATCACACAATTCTGACTTTACATCTCACAATTCTGACTTTATAATGCAATTCTGAATTTTTATCTTGCAATTCTGACTTTATAACTCGCAATTCTGACTTTATATCTCGCAATTATGACTTTATAATGCAATTCTGACTTTATATCTCGCAAACCTGACTTTACATCTCACAATTCTGACTTTATATCTCGCAATTGTGACTATATCTCGCAATTCTGACTTTATATCACACAAACCTGACTTTACATCTCACAATTCTGACTTTATATCTTGCAATTGTGACTTTATAACTCGCAATTCTGACTTTATATCTCGCAATTATGACTTTATAACGCAATTATGACTTTATAATGCAATTCTGACTTTATATCTCGCAATTGTGACTATATCTCGCAATTCTGACTTTATAACACAATTCTGACTTTATAACTCGCAATTGTGACTTTATATCACACAATTCTGACTTTATAACACAATTCTGACTTTATATCACACAATTCTGACTTTACATCTCACAATTCTGACTTTATAACGCAATTCTGACTTTATAACTCGCAATTCTGACTTTATATCCTGCAATTCTGACTTTATAACTCGCAATTCTGACTTTATATCTCGCAATTCTGACTTTATAATGCAATTCTGACTTTATAATGCAATTCTGACTTTATATCACACAATTGTGACTATATCTCGCAATTCTGACTTTATATCACACAAATCTGACTTTACATCTCACAATTCTGACTTTATAACGCAATTCTGACTTTATATCTTGCAATTGTGACTTTATAACTCGCAATTCTGACTTTATATCTCGCAATTCTGACTTTATAATGCAATTCTGACTTTATATCTTGCAATTATGACTTTATAACACAATTCTGACTTTATAACTCGCAATTGTGACTTTATATCTCGCAATTCTGACTTTATAACTCGTAATTCTGACTTTATATCTCGCAATTCTGACTTTATAACTCGTAATTCTGACTTTATATCTCGCAATTCTGACTTTATAACACGTAATTCTGACTTTATATCTTGCAATTGCGAGAAAAAGTCAGAATTGTGAGATACAAAGTCGCAGTTGCCTTTTTTATTTTTTATTTCATGGCGTAAACAAGCTTCCATATCTTCCCCATGTACATACTATATACTTAATTACAATAAATGGGTAATTTCTATGTACTAACCCTAAACCTAACCTTAACCCATGTAGTTACCATATATTACCCAATACTTCCCAGTACATTGTAAGTACACGTAAGTGCACATACTGTAAAAAGTGCAACCACAAATGCTGCATAATTAAGACTTTAATACTATCTAGGCAGGCATCTCACTAGGATTTGGAACAGAGCTAGTGTTTCTTGTTCAGACGGTGATTAGTGCAGATTTGGGACACTTTCTCCACAGAGGAACCTGTGCGTGTGTGTTTGTCATGCAGCGCATTTGGGAACATTTTGTAGGCTGGGACGGCAGTATGGCGGTGTGCGTCTGCGCTCTTCTCTTCTCTGTTCTCTGGGAATTGGGCCGCCACACCAGCAGTCTTGATCTTACTGTGAGCTGACAGGTCTGTGAAGTCTAAAAGGCTCTGCAGCGCTCGGGTGTGTAAGGGAAGTGAGTTGAGATCTGCAGTCTGCTGAATTCATCTGTGTCTGTGTGTGTGTGTGTGTGTGTGTGTGTGCGATGCCCTAGATTATTATTTTATCATGCGTGCTGCTGGTAAAATGGAGGGATGTTGTGTTCCAAAGGATCTCCCTTTGGATACTGTACAGAGGGAGGAAAAATAAAATTTGTGTTAATTTTCGCTTTATCTCTTATCGCTGTGTCCTTATCTTCCTTTTTTCTTTGTCTTGCTTTTGTTTTATCTCTCATTTCAGTCCCAACTGATCGTTTTGTCCACATTTTCTGGGATAAATCAGATCCAGGCCGGTGGATAACCGTCCGTCTGGTTTCCCTGTGTGTGTCGGAGTGTAAAGATCTCTGAAGCTCAGAGGAATTCTGGTCGAGGAATTCTGAACCCAGAAAATAATGAGCAAATTTCAGTTTGACGGGCTTAGATATGCGAGACCTGTAGTGTAGGATGATTTTGGAGATAATTAATTCCCTTTTATAGTAGAATAGAACATTATAAAATGGACTGGCTCAGATCTGATTATTATGAGTGCCTGATATTGATTTTCAAGAAATTTTTATTCACAACAGAAACTAGCAACCAGGAACAATCTTTTTGTCTTTAATTGTAAGTTTGTCTCTGTGGTTAGGAACAGTATCTATATTTTGTTGCATTTGGCAGGGTGTGTATTTTACTCACACGTGTTGGGGGATCCGTTTGGCGTTGGTAAATAAGATCCTGATTTCCAGGTCTTGGCTTTGTATCCTTTTTTGCAGCGCTGGCAGTCCTGTCCGGTCGTGTTGTGTTCACACTGACACTGTAAGTTGCCGTCCACATACACACACTGAGACGCGTGGAGATTACACTTACACCTGAATGACAGAAAGATGGACAGACATTATTAGACATTTATTGCATTTTTTTCGTGCTTTTTACATGCCATTGCTTTAGCTGTACTGCATTACAGAACTGCCAATACAGCAAATCTGATGAATTTCATGTGCATTTGAATGTAAATTGAAATTTTAAAGTGCATCTATTATGCCCCTTTTCACAAGATGTAATATAAGTCTCTGGTGTCCTCAGAATGTGTCTGTGAAGTTTCAGCTCAAAATCCCCCACAGATCATTTATTATAGCTTGTCAAATTTGCCCCAATTTGGGTGTGAGCAAAAACACACAGTCTGTGTCCCTTTAAATGCAAATGAGCTGCTGCTCCCGCCCCCTTTCCAGAAGAGGGCGGAGCTTTAACAGCTCAACAACAACAAAGCTGGAGAATCTCACGCAGACAAAATGAGGATTGTCAGTAACGGTGTTCAGCCTTACATTGTTCAAACCGGAGTCGACACTGATGGAGAGACTCAGGAAGAAGTTACAACTTTTAGAATGAAACTGGACATTTCTGAATGGTTAGTGGATAAATTTATAGTTGCTGTGGAGTTGATTCAACTCATCCACTTCAATCCAGCATTGAATTGACCCTCGTTTGTGGGTAAACAATATATGATATTTTAGTTTTATTTAACAATAATGACACTGGTTAATGTTAATGTGAAAATTGATTTAAATTCTAATGTCAAAATTTTGAATTTGAATGTGAACATACAATAAATGTACATTTTTATATCTGAAATTTTAATCTAAATTTGCATCTGAATTTGATTCTGAATAACTTATTTTTCCACACCATTTTTTCTTTCAAGGAAAGAGGCAGGATAGAAGTATTTGAGACAGTTTGACACTGTGGTTTTTAATGATTTAATGTGCCAAATAAATGAATGAATATGGTATGAAGGCCAGTAAAGCATTTCAAACCTCCTCTATAAGTTGCACTCAAGCAGGGCCGAGTGCTTTCAGAGATATAAATTACAGGTGTGAGTGTGTGTTGGCAGGTGGAAATGCATCAAGAGGAATGAACACAGGTGTGCTGCTGTAGATTGGGCCCAGTAAAGCAGAAATGAGCGTTTGTGTAAGACCAAATGGCCCTGATCCTAAATGAGACTTTTCCACCTGAGCAGCACAGTGTGTGTGTGTGTGTGTGTGTGTTACTGTTGAGCTTCAATCCAGTTTGTTCCGCTGGAGTGAACAAGGATCCATCAGCATCAAATATTCACAACATCATCCTGTACCTTGAGCCAACCCTCATCTATCTCTCTCACACTCTTTTTTTCTTGCTTTTTCTTTTCCATTGCCTGTGAACATTTTTTTCCCCCTCTTTCTCCTTCCCTCCATCTCCTTTAACCTCGTTCTCTGACACCATTGCTCTTCCAAGATGCGGTTTAGTGTGTACTGAAGTGGTCTGACTGAACCTGTCTGGCGGTCTGTAGTGTGAAGTGTTACTTGATTTATCAGACCTTTCCGTGTGCGTCAATGTGCACTTTAAAAAAAATAAAAGCTCCAATTAGTGTTTAGCCAAAAAAAGGGGTTTATAGTCTAATGCCATACATTTGAACCTTCCAAAAACTTTACAAAATACTTTTTATTCTCTAGTTGTTTAGAAAGGCATGTGTGATCTGATGTTTTAAAGAACCCAGAAACCAAAACAATGATAAATGAATGCACATATGTGATATGTAAATGTAGGCGGGTCATATGTTAATGTGATTGTGATGTCATAAATAATTCAGCAAGTTATTAATGAGCAAGAACAATCCTGTTGTCCATGTTATGACCTCTTTAAGCATCTAGAGAGTATGGAAGATTTTTCCTCCATGAAATAAAAAATAAAAAAGAATTGTGAGTTATAAAGTCAGAATTGTGAGATATAAACTTGCAATTACATTTTATAATGTGCAATTGTGAGGGAAAAAAATACTGACGCTTTTTCTCCGAATTTAAATCTGGGTCATTGACGGATAAGGTTTTTAAAAGTGTAAAAAAACATAATGGAGATATAATTAATTTTGTTTTATTATTATTAAGTGTTAACAATGAGATTATGTGGTTTTTATAATCAGTTAAAACTGCTTTCGTCATTTTTTTACAAGATGGACAAAATTTCACCAAAAAAGTCATTCGGTTTAACCAAAATTATACCGAATGACGATATTTTTTTAAATGATGCTAACAGGCTGATATCTATCTAGCAAAAGGACAATCTAACATTTTATATTTAGTACAAGTTTTTAAAATATTACAGCATTTTCCATGTTTTATAGCGGTTGCACCGAATGACCTGATGTTTCGGGACATGCGTATGATCAAGTGAAAACATGAATTTTTCAAATAGTTAAAAGAGAGTTAGTTACTTTGCTTCATGACCATGTGGTCCTTTGCAGGTGTCTGAATGATGTCACATCCTGTCACATGATATTGAGCGCATGACTTGATCCAAAATGGTCCCTTTATATTGGTTACTCCGAATGACATCAATGAAATTCCTTTTTCTGGACATTCTTTCTCATAACAAAGCAACGACTTCTACACATAATTTTAATACCGTTTTGCACTATGTTGATATATGATGTTATAAAATCATGCCAGAATAAAATAATATATACATTTATTATATTTGAAGATATTTTAATCACAAATGAAATGGCTGCATTGGCCTTTGGACGGTTAAACCGAATGACCTTTTGAAACTTCAAAATCTTTAAAATACCTTGATATATGCAAAATATAATTAAAACACTTTGGATTCAATAAAAGAGATCTAGTTGTACTACCTTACATGCTTAAGATGTCATATCTTTGTTTATTATTATTATTATTAAATGACCCGTCACATCACTTACCCATCTCACAATTCTGAAAAAATGTCAGAATTGTGAGTTTATATTGCAACTCTATCTTTATAACATGCAATTCTGACTTTATAGCTCATTAATTGCGAGAAAAAGTCGGAATTGTGAGATGAAAAAAAAAATCGCAATTACCTTTTTTCTTTTTTTATTTAGTGGCGGAAATGAGCTTCCATAATAGAGTCATTCTGAACCAACTAGGAGTTTCCCTGGGATTTGCACTGTGAACTCCAGGAGTTTGGTGTGTTGTGTGTGGGTCTAATGTGCGTTTGTCTCCTCTGAGAGGCAGTTCCCCTGAGCGCAGGGGTCCTGCTGGGATAAGGATGCTTCTGTAGTGCCCTGTACGAGCAGCTGGGACAGCAGAATTACTCCCACCATCTGCTGCCCCTCACCTCTCACATATGTATACAAATGCTGTGCTAACATTCACAGATTTTTGTTCAGATCAGCTCAGTGATTTACATTACAAGCATCAGAATTTCATCTTACCTTTTGACCATATAAATATCAGCATCTGCACCAAACTGCACATTTTTACTCAGTTTGGGCCTCTAAATAAAACTGAAATATTTTTTTTCCTCTTCGAGTATGAGCTCTCACTATATAATACTATATGAGCCATAAAAGCTTTGATGTATCAAATATGATACTTAACAAAAACACTTTCAATAAACTGTTCAAATAAAATGCAGCCTTTTTGAAATGTAGCCACTAGTTAAGGCAGTAATTTAATTGAATGGTTCCTTCAATAACAGTAAGTAAAAATGTTTCCATCGGGATACGTGCAGATGCTCTGGAGGATGAACTTGACCTTCAGTCTCCACAACCTGGTCACTTTCCTGGCTCCAAGCTCAAGCACAGATTTCCCACGCCTTTAAAATTCCATTAATTTTCCAAGTTTTTTGTCCTTGTGATTACAGGATAAGTATTTTTTTTTAGAATAAATTGCACTCACAAAGAGCATTTCTAGCTGACTAAATATTTTATAGCAGAGTGTAACTAGAAAAACTGAAATTCACTACAGAAATTCCCATGCCTTTTCAATATTTTATTATTTCCACAAAATTTCTTTTCAGGTCTGCAAATTGCAATATTAAAATTCCCTAGCATTTCCATGTTTTCCATGACCATGAGAACCCTGTTAATTAATTAATGCCTGATTCCCTAGGCAATGTTTTCATCTTCCCTACAATCAACTGCATTCACGTATGACTTTCTTCTGGTCTCTAGTCTTTTCTTCTCCAGCTGTTTTTGTCTGACCCTGCTGACCAAACAAGCATTTTGCTGTCCACTGGTCATGCCTTAACTTAACTTTTTTCATTAGTATCCTTTTCATGGGCATTTAATAATTTTGACTTTTCAGTCTGAGTTAAATCTCATTTTACCTGTAAAAGAAAACATAGCTAATAATTATGCACACCCAAATATAAAGCGTTTTTCATTTCCAGCCTTCATGAACAATTATATATCACTTATATATGATTAAATACAAAATTAATAGTATTTATTAAGATTGATGTGGTTTGGAATTTGTAAAAAGTGCTTGGAAAAAAATATAATCAGAAAATCAACTTGCCTAGTAATTTTGCACATGGTGTCCCCGTTTACAGTCCCCATTACATTTTTCTCAATTAATATTTTGTAAAATGGCTTGTGTTTGGAAAAATAAAGTTTCTTAGTTCTTAAGTTCAGAACTATGGAAGCTTGTTTCTGCCAAATAAAAAAGGTCACTGCAACTTTTTCTCACAATTCTGAATTTGTTTTCTCAGAATTGTGAAATTTAAACTCACAATTGTGATATAAAGTCAGAATTGCGAGTTATAAAGTCAAAATCGTGTGATATAAAGTCAGAATTGCGAGTTATAAAGTCAAAATCGTGTGATATAAAGTCAGAATTGCGAGTTATAAAGTCAAAATCGTGTGATATAAAGTCAGTATTGCGAGTTATAAAGTCAAAATCGTGTGATATAAAGTCATAATTGCGAGTTATAAAGTCAAAATCGTGTGATATAAAGTCAGTATTGCGAGTTATAAAGTCAAAATCGTGTGATATAAAGTCAGAATTGCGAGATATAAAGTCAGAATGGCGTGATATAAAGTCAGAATTGCGAGATATAGAGTCAAAATCGTGTGATATAAAGTCAGAATTGCGAGATATAAAGTCAAAATCTTGTGATATAAAGTCAGAATTGCGAGATATAAAGTCAGAATTGCGTGATATAAAGTCAGAATTGCGAGATATAAAGTCAGAATTGTGTGATATAAAGTCAGAATTGCGTGATATAAAGTCAGAATTGCGTGATATAAAGTCAGAATTGCGAGATATAAAGTCAGAATTGCGTGATATAAAGTCAGAATTGTGAGATATAAAGTCAGAATTGCGAGATATAAAGTCAGAATTGTGTGATATAAAGTCAGAATTGCGTGATATAAAGTCAGTATTGCGAGTTATAAAGTCAGAATTGCGAGATATAAAGTCAAAATCATGTGATATAAAGTCAGAATTGCGAGATATAAAGTCAAAATCGTGTGATATAAAGTCAGAATTGCGAGATATAAAGTCAAAATCTTGTGATATAAAGTCAGAATTGCGAGATATAAAGTCAGAATTGCGTGATATAAAGTCAGAATTGCGAGATATAAAGTCAGAATTGTGTGATATAAAGTCAGAATTGCGTGATATAAAGTCAGAATTGCGTGATATAAAGTCAGAATTGCGAGATATAAAGTCAAAATCGTGTGATATAAAGTCAGAATTGCGAGATATAAAGTCAAAATCTTGTGATATAAAGTCAGAATTGCGAGATATAAAGTCAGAATTGCGTGATATAAAGTCAGAATTGCGAGATATAAAGTCAGAATTGTGTGATATAAAGTCAAAATCGTGTGATATAAAGTCAGAATCGCGTGATATAAAGTCAGAATTGCGAGATATAAAGTCAGAATTGTGTGATATAAAGTCAGAATTGCGTGATATAAAGTCAGAATTGCGAGTTATAAAGTCAGAATTGAGTTATAAAGTCAGAATTGCGTTATAAAGTCAGAATTGCGAGTTATAAAGTCAGAATTGCGATATAAAGTCAGAATTGCGAGATATAAAGTCAAAATCGTGTGATATAAAGTCAGAATCGCGAGATATAGTCAGAATTGCGTGATATAAAGTCAGAATTGCGAGTTATAAAGTCAGAATTGCGATATAAAGTCAGAATTGCATGATATAAAGTCAGAATTGCGAGATATAAAGTCAGAATTGCGATATAAAGTCAGAATTGCGAGATATAAAGTCAGAATTGCGAGATATAAAGTCAGAATTGCAAGATATAAAGTCAGAATTGTGTGATATAAAGTCAGAATTGCGTGATATAAAGTCAGAATTGTGAGATATAAAGTCAAAATTGTGTGATATAAAGTCAGAATGGTGAAATATAAAGTCAGAATTGCGAGATATAAAGTCAGAATTGCGTGATATAAAGTCAGAATTGCGAGATATAAAGTCAGAATTGCGTGATATAAAGTCAGAATTGTGGTGATATAAAGTCAGAATTGCGAGATATAAAGTCAGAATTGCAAGATATAAAGTCAGAATTGTGTGATATAAAGTCAGAATTGCGAGATATAAAGTCAGAATTGTGAGATATAAAGTCAAAATTGTGTGATATAAAGTCAGAATGGTGAAATATAAAGTCAGAATTGTGAGATATAAAGTCAAAATTGCGTGATATAAAGTCAGAATTGCGAGTTATAAAGTCAGAATTGCGATATAAAGTCAGAATTGCATGATATAAAGTCAGAATTGCGAGATATAAAGTCAGAATTGCGATATAAAGTCAGAATTGCGAGATATAAAGTCAGAATTGCGAGATATAAAGTCAGAATTGCAAGATATAAAGTCAGAATTGTGTGATATAAAGTCAGAATTGCGTGATATAAAGTCAGAATTGTGAGATATAAAGTCAAAATTGTGTGATATAAAGTCAGAATGGTGAAATATAAAGTCAGAATTGCGAGATATAAAGTCAGAATTGCGTGATATAAAGTCAGAATTGCGAGATATAAAGTCAGAATTGCGTGATATAAAGTCAGAATTGTGGTGATATAAAGTCAGAATTGCGAGATATAAAGTCAGAATTGCAAGATATAAAGTCAGAATTGTGTGATATAAAGTCAGAATTGCGAGATATAAAGTCAGAATTGTGAGATATAAAGTCAAAATTGTGTGATATAAAGTCAGAATGGTGAAATATAAAGTCAGAATTGCGAGATATAAAGTCAGAATTGCGTGATATAAAGTCAGAATTGCGAGTTATAAAGTCAGAATTGCGAGATATAAAGTCAGAATTGCAAGATATAAAGTCAGAATTGTGTGATATAAAGTCAGAATTGCGTGATATAAAGTCAGAATTGTGAGATATAAAGTCAAAATTGTGTGATATAAAGTCAGAATGGTGAAATATAAAGTCAGAATTGCGAGATATAAAGTCAGAATTGCGTGATATAAAGTCAGAATTGCGAGTTATAAAGTCAGAATTGCGAGATATAAAGTCAGAATTGTGGTGATATAAAGTCAGAATTGCGAGATATAAAGTCAGAATTGCGAGTTATAAAGTCAGAATTGCGAGTTTTAAAGTCAGAATTGCGAGATATAAAGTCAGAATTGCGAGATATAAAGTCAGAATTGCGTGATATAAAGTCAGAATTGCGAGATATAAAGTCAGAATTGCGTGATATAAAGTCAGAATTGCGAGATATAAAGTCAGAATTGCGTGATATAAAGTCAGAATTGCGTGATATAAAGTCAGAATTGCGAGATATAAAGTCAGAATTGCGAGTTATAAAGTCAGAATTGCGAGATATAAAGTCAGAATTGTGGTGATATAAAGTCAGAATTGCGAGTTATAAAGTCAGAATTGCGAGATATAAAGTCAGAATTGCGAGTTATAAAGTCAGAATTGCGAGTTTTAAAGTCAGAATTGCGAGATATAAAGTCAGAATTGCGAGATATAAAGTCAGAATTGCGTGATATAAAGTCAGAATTGCGTGATATAAAGTCAGAATTGCGAGATATAAAGTCAGAATTGCGAGTTATAAAGTCAGAATTGCGTGATATAAAGTCAGAATTGCGAGTTATAAAGTCAGAATTGCGAGTTATAAAGTCAGAATTGCGAGTTATAAAGTCAGAATTGCGAGTTATAAAGTCAGAATTGCGAGTTATAATGTCAGAATTGCGAGTTATAAAGTCAGAATTGCGAGTTATAAAGTCAGAATTGTGAGATATAAAGTCAGAATTGTGAGTTATAAAGTCAGAATTGCGAGTTATAATGTCGGAATTGCGAGTTATAAAGTCAGAATTGCGAGATATAAAGTCAGAATTGTGAGATATAAAGTCAGAATTGTGAGTTATAAAGTCAGAATTGCGAGTTATAATGTCGGAATTGCGAGTTATAAAGTCAGAATTGCGAGATATAAAGTCAGAATTGCGAGTTATAAAGTCAGAATTGCGAGATATAAAGTCAGAATTGTGAGATATAAAGTCAGAATTGTGAGTTATAAAGTCAGAATTGCGAGTTATAATGTCGGAATTGCGAGTTATAAAGTCAGAATTGCGAGATATAAAGTCAGAATTGCGAGATATAAAGTCAGAATTGCGAGTTATAAAGTCAGAATTGCGAGATATAAAGTCAGAATTGTGAGATATAAAGTCAGAATTCTGACATTTTTTCTCGCAGTTGCAAGTTTTTATCATGCAATTCTGACTTTATATCATACAATTGTGAGAGAAAAATTCAGAATTGTGAGATAAAAAGTTGCAATTACCTTTTTTATGTTTTATTTCACGGTGGAAACATGCTTCCATACAGAACAGGTACATTATTCTTAAAAAAAAACAAAACATTTTTGGCCGTATAGTATATAAAATATTATAATATATTCTTGCTATACAGTTAATTGGATAAAAAAAAAAAAAAGTTCATGCAAGTGTATATTTAGGTTTTCTTAAGAACTAGAGAATCAAAAGTTCTTTTTAGATTTGAAAAGGTTCTACTATGACATCACAACGTAAAAGCCTTTTAGAATCTAATTGGAATCAGAATTCTAATCGGAACTATCGCTCTGACTGTCTTTCTCTGTGAGTTATGGATTATGTGAGAGGTTTTACGATGAGCAAATCAAACAAACAAAACAAACATGAATCCACACTGAGACTCAGCAGAAGCCAGGAACTCTCTCATTCTCTGATTTTCTGTGTCTGTCTTCTGTCTCTTCTTTTTCCTCCTCTGTTCATTAGATGACAGAGTGCCACCAGATCGCTCTGTTTCTCACTCACACACTTTTCCTGCAATTTATTATGAACGATTCCTTCCCTCTGAGACGAAGAGATGAAGGCATATAAAGAGCAGTTGGTGAAATCTAATAAAGTAAACTGACCCTTTTCTTGTGCTCTGGTCTGACAGAAATAATAATAAAAAAATAATTAATTTGTTTGTTACAGTATGTGATCGTTGTGTAGCACATCGTTAGCTTTACAAAAGGCTGTCGTAAATTTCTATTAGATTCAATTGACTCTTTGCTAAGCTCTGCCCCCATTGGGTAAAGCTGAAGCTTTAAATCTCACATAACCTTACTGGGGATGTCTTCAAAGATAAAAATGATCCATAAATCATGTCAGTGTTCTTCAAGTTCTCTGTTAGAGGTAGGATTTGAGTTCAAGGACGTTTATTGCAATTATAATTAGCTTTATTTCAAAATAATAGTCTGTGATATGTTCACACTAGTACAGCATGTTTACGGTTCACATCCTATCTGTGTTTTCTATAATTGGACATGATTAAGTTTAATTTGAGTATTATAAATGTATTTATCTAAACTGACTAAATATAAATGCTCTTCTGTGTCTTTCTCTTCAGTCTTCCATACTTAATCTTGTTTCAATCAATGTTATTTTAGTACTTTTTATATAGTATTGGTAACACTTTATTTTACAGTGTCCTTATTTACACTACACTTAATGTGTAATAACTCTAAATA
The DNA here is from genome assembly GCF_024489055.1 of Chanodichthys erythropterus. NCBI lineage: Eukaryota > Metazoa > Chordata > Actinopteri > Cypriniformes > Xenocyprididae > Chanodichthys > Chanodichthys erythropterus. The sequence continues at coordinate 32,759,298 of NC_090242.1, read as the reverse complement.
TGCATAATGACATGCAACTAACCCCAAACCAAACCAAAAAAAACATATCGCTTATTATTATTACTCATTACTTAAATGTATAATTATACACCGACACCTTAAAATAAAGTGTAACCACACTCTAAAAAATGCTGGGTTAAAAACAACCAAAGATGGGTTGAAAATGGACAACCCCAGCGATTGGGTTAAATGTTTGTTCAACCTGTTTGTCCAACACGAATCACGTAAATGCATATTTTCAATTCAAAATGGCCATATTTGCGAAAAAATAGTTTGCATAACTGGATGTTACTGTCAGTCATTTAACATTTCTATTGCAAAACAGTTGACATGTTAGATGTTTCGCTATTTATCTTACCTCACTCTCTTTCAACGTTAAACTGAGGCTTCCCGCTGAAATTTACGCTCTTAATATATCATTTCCTCATTTTAGTACTTCAGATTAATCTTAATTCATGTAGTTACCAAAGCAATATTTCTCATTTTTGGCAAAACGTTTTTTTTTTTAGTTTACATATTCAATCTAATATTTGTATTTTATTTTCTGCAGTGTTTCAATAACCTTTTTTTTTTTAAGTTTTAGTTTTAAATTACACTAACAACACAAGTTTCACTAACAGACTAAAACATTCATTCATCTCAATCATCATAATCACATGTTTTGATGTAATCGTTATTTTGTTTCATTCTACAGAAATCAATAGTATTCTCAGTGTTAGCACTGCTTTTCACACTCTAAACTCTCTCTCTTTCTCTCTCAGTCGGTCTATCTGCTTTGCTCTTCAGTCACGCTTCAGTGAGAGTGGTATTCCCTCCGCGATTCCTTCCAACTCCCACTCATTCAAACTCTGGCTTGTTCTTCTCCTCCTCAAGCCACACTCATTCCCATCTTTCCATCTGTCTATCCACACACTTTTCCCATTCAGCATAGTTACACACTGTTACTAACTTGAAACATTTTTCAGTAGTGTGTATTCAGTACATGACATGTGGTCTTGTGTTAGTGTGGCGGTAACACAGTCAGTACTCAAGGGGATGATTGAGTGTCTCTCAAATGCCTGCGTTATTAAACTGGATGTGTTATTTTTCAGGTAACTGCAATGAACATGTCGACTGTAACTAATTGTGGATTCTCCTCAAATAGTTGTTCTGCAATGTGAGTAGTTGAACTGAAAGAGAAACAGAATGTAAAAGAGTTTATGCAAATGCTTTTGTTGTGTTTCAGAAAGCAACAACGTGCCAAATTGAGCATGTTTAGCAAGATGCATTTGCATTCAAAGAGCGTGTGGTGCACAGCATATGTTTCGAGACTAATAAAATACTGCATTGCTGGTTTTCATATATGCTTTTGAAAAATTTGTGTGTTCACCAAAGCTGCATTTATTTGAAAAATACAGTAAAAACAGTAATATTGTAAAAATATACATACAATTTAAAAGAACTATTTTCTAATTTAATATATTGTAAAAAGTAATTTATTCCTGTGATCAAAGCTGAATTTTCAGTATCATTACTCCAGTCTTCAGTGTCACATGATCCTTCAGAAATCATTCTAATATAATGATTTGATGCTCAAGAAACATTTCTGATTATTATCAATGTTGAAAACAGTTGTGCTGCTTCAAATTTTGTGGAAACCATGTATAGAAAGTTCAAAAGAATAATATTTGTTTGAAATAGAAATCTTTTGTAATGTTTTTACTGTCACGTTTGATCAATTTAATGCATTCTTGCTGAATAAAGGTATTAATTTCTGTCAAAACAAAAATCTGACTGACCCCAAACTTTTGAACAGTATAGTGTACATATGGTAGTAAGTCAAAATTAAACGTTTCTGGTTTCATCATGATTTTTTTTACTTTAACCTTTCATTACAATTTAATAAATGTTTCTTCTTTTTCCAGGTCACATAACTAATCCTTCATTTTTCCCCCCCTCTCACTACCATCATATATGTTTTATGAAATATCCTGTTTAACTCCAAAATGTCATATTTTGAAATCAAAGTGGGCTTTAAACAGCATTTCATACTTTTTAGTTTGCTTTTTATTTGTGGCTAGCTAAAGGACTTAAATGTAATTTAACAATGATTACAAGTATGAGTAGCTTAGCAGACTAGTTTCTAGCTAGTTTCCCTTGACTACTGTATTTGTGTGTGTATATAAACTAACCCCCACCTAAGTCCCAGTCATCACCCATAATGCCACACGATAAAAGCATTAAGGTCACAGGGTCACTGGGCATGCTCAGACCCCAGAGGAGTTCAGACAGAGCTTTTAGAGATGACCTTCAACTGAACACAACTGAGTGTGTGTGTATGTGTGTTAAAAGGTTAAAAGTGTTCTGCTTTTTTTATTTATCTTTATATATTTTTACCTGTAACCGGTAATTATGTATTGGCTGCAGTGGGGATTTGTGAATACTATATGTAGTATTTCTGCATGTGTTCTGCATGTCGCAGCGTGTGGTTTCTGTGGGGCGTCTCACTGCACAGCAGAAAGTGAATAATTTACGTAGACTGCAGCAAAAAAGCATGTGTATCTGTGTGTGTTTGTGTACGCCAGAGATCCAAGCTAGGAATTCAGTGCAGAGACTAGGTTTTTAAGTGCGTGTAGAGGAAAATAGATTACAAACAGAGAAAACACAGCCTTGTACACACACACACACACACACACACACACAGAATGTCTCCTCAAAGCTTCTTCAACATGCAAAGACTGAAAGCGAGATGGAGGGAGGTGAAGGGAGAAATGCAGCAGAAGATGCAGGGATCAGACTGAAGTTTACACTCTTATAAATAAAGGCTCTTTATTGGCATGGATGGTTCAGTGGAATCTTTCCATTGCTCAGAAGGTTCTTTATAGTGGAAAAAGGTTCTTTAGATTAATAAAATGTTCTTCACACTAAGAAAAAGTTTTTTTGTTTTTTTTTCTTCAGTGAACTGTTCACTGAGAGGTTCTTTGGGGAACCAGAAGTGGTTCTTCTATGCTGTGAAAACCTTTCTCTTTAAGAGTGTAGTAAGTGATGCTTTCTTCAGTATTTCTGGCTGTCCACTGCTTTGGAAGTGTCCACTCACAAATGACACAAATATGATTATTTCCTCACTCTCGTGACATTATTTTCTTTCTTCCAATAAGCGCAGATGGATATTTTGGATAGAATGTCTGAGCTTCTATTTTTCATACAAGGAAAGTGTATTTTGTATTTTCCATACAAAAAAAGTGCTGTAAAATGCTGTCCATACAACTTGTAGGCAATATTTTACATACAACAGCTTGTTGTGAGAGACACTTTTGAGACACTCATGACATTGTCAAATTTTGCTAAATAAATGGTCACATGACATGTGAGAACTGATTTCATTTGCTGTCAATTATGTCATTTTTAAAAGGAACACAAGTGCGAATAAGGTTTGTGAACTACCAGGCTTAAATTTCTGTTACATTTATATTCACCATAATTTATGACAGAATATATTGCGCACTTTTAATATTATGGAAACTTGTTTCCGCCACAAAAAAAAAAAAAAAAAGAAAGAAAGGTATTCTTGTCTTTTTATCTCACAATTCTGACTTTTTTTCTCAGAATGGTGAGATTTAAACTCGCAAATGCGAGATATAAAGTCAGAATTACGTGTTATAAAGTCAGAAAAACTTTTTTCTCTCAATTCTGACTTTAAATCTCTCAATTCTGACTTTAAATCTCGCAATTCTGACTTTATATCGCAATTCTGACTTTATATCTCGCAATTCTGACTTTATAACTCAATTCTGACTTTATATCTCGCAATTCTGACTTTATAACTCGCAATTCTGACTTTATAACTCGCAATTCTGACTTTATAACTCGCAATTCTGACTTTATAACTCGCAATTCTGACTTTATATCTCGCAATTCTGACTTTATAACTCGCAATTCTGACTTTATAACTCAATTCTGACTTTATATCTCGCAATTCTGACTTTATATCTCGCAATTCTGACTTTATATCTCGCAATTCTGACTTTATAACTCAATTCTGACTTTATATCTCGCAATTCTGACTTTATATCTCGCAATTCTGACTTTATAACTCAATTCTGACTTTATATCTCGCAATTCTGACTTTATAACTCAATTCTGACTTTATAACTCGCAATTCTGACTTTATATCTCGCAATTCTGACTTTATATCTCGCAATTCTGACTTTATAACTCAATTCTGACTTTATAACTCAATTCTGACTTTATAACACGCAATTCTGACTTTATAACTCAATTCTGACTTTATATCTCGCAATTCTGACTTTATATCATGCAATTCTGACTTTATAACTCAATTCTGACTTTATAACTCAATTCTGACTTTATAACACGCAATTCTGACTTTATAACTCAATTCTGACTTTATATCTCGCAATTCTGACTTTATATCTCGCAATTCTGACTTTATAACTCAATTCTGACTTTATAACTCAATTCTGACTTTATAACACGCAATTCTGACTTTATAACTCAATTCTGACTTTATAACTCGCAATTCTGACTTTATAACTCGCAATTCTGACTTTATAACTCGCAATTCTGACTTTATATCTCGCAATTCTGACTTTATAACTCGCAATTCTGACTTTATAACTCAATTCTGACTTTATATCTCGCAATTCTGACTTTATATCTCGCAATTCTGACTTTATATCTCGCAATTCTGACTTTATAACTCAATTCTGACTTTATATCTCGCAATTCTGACTTTATATCTCGCAATTCTGACTTTATAACTCAATTCTGACTTTATATCTCGCAATTCTGACTTTATAACTCAATTCTGACTTTATAACTCGCAATTCTGACTTTATATCTCGCAATTCTGACTTTATATCTCGCAATTCTGACTTTATAACTCAATTCTGACTTTATAACTCAATTCTGACTTTATAACACGCAATTCTGACTTTATAACTCAATTCTGACTTTATATCTCGCAATTCTGACTTTGTATCTCGCAATTCTGACTTTATATCTCAAAATTCTGACTTTATATCTCGCAATTCTGACTTTATATCTCGCAATTCTGACTTTATATCTCGCAATTCTGACTTTATAACACGCAATTCTGACTTTATAACTCAATTCTGACTTTATAACTCACAATTCTGACTTTATAACTCAATTCTGACTTTATAACACGCAATTCTGACTTTATAACTCAATTCTGACTTTATATCTCGCAATTCTGACTTTGTATCTCGCAATTCTGACTTTATATCTCAAAATTCTGACTTTATATCTCGCAATTCTGACTTTATATCTCGCAATTCTGACTTTATATCTCGCAATTCTGACTTTATAACACGCAATTCTGACTTTATAACTCAATTCTGACTTTATATCTCGCAATTCTGACTTTATATCTCGCAATTCTGACTTTATAACTCAATTCTGACTTTATATCTCGCAATTCTGACTTTATAACTCAATTCTGACTTTATAACTCGCAATTCTGACTTTATATCTCGCAATTCTGACTTTATATCTCGCAATTCTGACTTTATAACTCAATTCTGACTTTATAACTCAATTCTGACTTTATAACACGCAATTCTGACTTTATAACTCAATTCTGACTTTATATCTCGCAATTCTGACTTTATATCATGCAATTCTGACTTTATAACTCAATTCTGACTTTATAACTCAATTCTGACTTTATAACACGCAATTCTGACTTTATAACTCAATTCTGACTTTATATCTCGCAATTCTGACTTTATATCTCGCAATTCTGACTTTATAACTCAATTCTGACTTTATAACTCAATTCTGACTTTATAACACGCAATTCTGACTTTATAACTCAATTCTGACTTTATAACTCGCAATTCTGACTTTATAACTCGCAATTCTGACTTTATAACTCGCAATTCTGACTTTATATCTCGCAATTCTGACTTTATAACTCGCAATTCTGACTTTATAACTCAATTCTGACTTTATATCTCGCAATTCTGACTTTATATCTCGCAATTCTGACTTTATATCTCGCAATTCTGACTTTATAACTCAATTCTGACTTTATATCTCGCAATTCTGACTTTATATCTCGCAATTCTGACTTTATAACTCAATTCTGACTTTATATCTCGCAATTCTGACTTTATAACTCAATTCTGACTTTATAACTCGCAATTCTGACTTTATATCTCGCAATTCTGACTTTATATCTCGCAATTCTGACTTTATAACTCAATTCTGACTTTATAACTCAATTCTGACTTTATAACACGCAATTCTGACTTTATAACTCAATTCTGACTTTATATCTCGCAATTCTGACTTTGTATCTCGCAATTCTGACTTTATATCTCAAAATTCTGACTTTATATCTCGCAATTCTGACTTTATATCTCGCAATTCTGACTTTATATCTCGCAATTCTGACTTTATAACACGCAATTCTGACTTTATAACTCAATTCTGACTTTATAACTCACAATTCTGACTTTATAACTCAATTCTGACTTTATAACACGCAATTCTGACTTTATAACTCAATTCTGACTTTATATCTCGCAATTCTGACTTTGTATCTCGCAATTCTGACTTTATATCTCAAAATTCTGACTTTATATCTCGCAATTCTGACTTTATATCTCGCAATTCTGACTTTATATCTCGCAATTCTGACTTTATAACACGCAATTCTGACTTTATAACTCAATTCTGACTTTATATCTCGCAATTCTGACTTTATATCTCGCAATTCTGACTTTATAACACGCAATTCTGACTTTATAACTCAATTCTGACTTTATAACTCAATTCTGACTTTATATCTCGCAATTCTGACTTTATATCTCGCAATTCTGACTTTATATCTCGCAATTCTGACTTTATAACTCAATTCTGACTTTATATCTCGCAATTCTGACTTTATATCTCGCAATTCTGACTTTATAACTCAATTCTGACTTTATATCTCGCAATTCTGACTTTATAACTCAATTCTGACTTTATAACTCGCAATTCTGACTTTATATCTCGCAATTCTGACTTTATATCTCGCAATTCTGACTTTATAACTCAATTCTGACTTTATAACTCAATTCTGACTTTATAACATGCAATTCTGACTTTATAACTCAATTCTGACTTTATATCTCAAAATTCTGACTTTATATCTCGCAATTCTGACTTTATATCTCGCAATTCTGACTTTATATCTCGCAATTCTGACTTTGTATCTCGCAATTCTGACTTTATATCTCAAAATTCTGACTTTATATCTCGCAATTCTGACTTTATATCTCGCAATTCTGACTTTATATCTCGCAATTCTGACTTTATAACACGCAATTCTGACTTTATAACTCAATTCTGACTTTATATCTCGCAATTCTGACTTTATATCTCGCAATTCTGACTTTATATCTCGCAATTCTGACTTTATATCTCGCAATTCTGACTTTATATCTCGCAATTCTGTCTTTATAACTCGCAATTCTGACTTTATAACTCACAGTTGTGAGTTTAAATCTCACAATTCTGAGAAAAAAGCCAGAATTGTGAGATAAAAAGTCACAATTATCTTTTTTATTTGTTTTTATTTCAATGCTTCGATATAATATAGACTACTTTAATGGTGCTTTTTTGTCTTTTATGAAGCTCATCATCTACTTTTGTTGAATGGAAAAGAGCAGCTTGGACATTCTGCCTGACGAGTGTTTCATGGAAGAAAGATGTAATATCGTCATGAGGAGCGATATGATGGTGAGTAAATGAAGACAGAATATTGATTTTTGGAGTGAACATACTTTCTTAGGAACTATAACATCATATCTAATGATCAATAGAGAGAGAGAGAGAGAGAGAGAGAGAGAGAGAGAGAGAGAGAGATGGATGGATGGATAGATACTGGGCTTGATTGTTTAGGGCTGATAAAGATGAAGATCTTAGCATGGTTCAGTAGTTCTCTCATTTCTTGCACACTGTTTACTGCTTTTTTCATAGCATATACAATGCAATAAAAGATTATTAAGTTCTGGACTCTTCCTCAATATGTCTATTTCCCAGTCATTGCATTAAAAGTAACTCATACATACATTTAGGACACACACACATACACTTTTTATATTACAGCTTAAGTACATAGGCATTAAATTCAGAGGGAGAGACCTAATAATTCATTGTTCAGTACCTACATCTAACATTCATTTCTCTTTATCATCTGTTTTCTAAAATGTATTCTTTTTTGTCTTCAAATATAAGACTAGATTTCACTCTAGTTACATTATATATATATATATATATATATATATATATATAGTACTATACCTTCAATGTTCAATGTAGATAGATAGACAGACAGACAGACAGATAGATCTTTCCAATGCCATTCCAATTCAAATTACACTTCCTCTGTGGAGAACATGATACAATATTTCTGTTTCTGTTCAGTTATTCTATTATTTGCACATCCTTGTGATATTTAGTAACTGTGTTTATAGTAACAGGCTGTATAGTGCCAGCGCTTTAGAAATACACTGCTGAGGAGTGTGAAAGCTTTGAGTATGCTAATGTTTTAGCATCTGTGAAAATAGACTCTTTCCAAGGACATCCTCACACCTTCCTTCCCTCTCTCTTTCACTCTCTCTGGGTGGTTCTCTGGAGAAATAAACAGTAAATATGGGGATTGCTAAAGAGAAGGAGGCATGCAGAGATGTAGAGATGGAAAATGAGACATGAGACTCAAAGCTCATTTGTTTGTTTTACTTTGTTTGTTCATTTAAACATTGAAGGAGTTCTCCTCAGGAAAATAACTGCATTAAAAAAGAAACAGGGAGGATGAGGAAAATGCTGACAGTGAGTTTGGAGGCAGCGGAGGCAGAATACACTGATTATCAAATCAGCCGTCTATGTGGGAGCATAAATCACTCCGTCTGCACTGACACCTCTCTCCTCTCACTTCACTTTTTTCCTCTTTTGAAGCACCTTTGAAGAAGTGAAGATGTGCTGCTCTATCTGAATTATCACTGATTTGAACACACTACAGTCTCTCTGAAGTTGTTAGATATTAAAAGGTCTAGTCCAGCGATGGGCTGGGAGTAAAAAACAGTCCAGGGACTTCAGCATATGCATCACTATTATTTTAGTATCATTGAGATACTATTGCCCTTTATTAAGAGTTTGAATTAGTTTTTATATTTATATTTTCCACTTCCATTTTAGTTTTAGTTAAGATTTTTAGTCAGGTTTTTGTAGTTTTTTTGGCATTATTATTATTTTTTTAATATTTTTATATAGCTTTTATAGTTTTAGATTATATATATATATATATATATATATATATATATATATATATATATAGAGAGAGAGAGAGAGAGAGAGAGAGAGAGAGAGAGTAATAAAAAAATAATAATAAAAATATTAAAGTAATGTGAAAAATATCATTCTGATAGCTGTTTTATATATATATATAATCACAAACTTTTATTCTGGATGCAATTAATCATTTGACAGTGCTTAAAATAATATATGCATTTTAAATTTTTTCAAATTACAGTAATCAAAATTAAATTTTTGCATTGTTTGATTATTTAAATAACCATTAAATTAAATATAAAAAAACCCAATACATATTAATATTATATAATTTAATTTAATCATTTATATAATTTAATTATTACATTAAATTAATTAATAATGAAATATTGAAAAAATATAAAATATTTATTGAGAATATATATATATATATATATATATATATATATATATATATATATATATATATATATATATATATATATATATATATATATATGCACATATAGTAATGCAAAATATTACCTGCTTTATATTCAGTATACTTTAATAAATCAGAAATATGCTTATGTCATTTTTGTATCACAAATGCAGCACAATTAAATACACACAATCAGCAAAAAATCTTCAAGATTGCTAAACACTTAGAAGGTTACGAGGCAAAAGACATGCAATAAAATCCCGGAGACCCAGGGGAGTCACAGCTCAGGGGAGCTTACTTTGTTTGTTCAGGAAAGTAAGAAGCAGCAGTGCTTATTTTGTGATTTTTTTTTACTCACTTGAGCTGTACTGAATGATGCCGCTAACATAACATCTATCCTCCAGTATCAGTGACTTACAGCAGTAGCAGATGAAGACATGCATCATCTGACTGATAGCAGAAGTGGCATGGGGCAGCCGACGGGAACTACAGCACAGCTAGCTGCTCAGAAAAAGTTACTCGCAAGCCAAGGACACAGAGCATTTTGAATGAGAGGAGTGAGAGCAATCCTGCAACTGCTGATAATTGTCACGGGTGGCTGTAATAAAGCGCACAAGGACGGAGTGGAGAAACAAAAACAGGAGAATCTCACGAAATATAATTCACAACCAAACATTGATGATACCGGACGATGAAGAAACTGAATGAACAGAGGGTTTAAATACACACAGATAATTAACATAACCAGAAACGTGCAAAACTCAATCAAAAATCAGACTAATTTGGGAACAGAAGTCAGGCAAAGCAGAATAGGGAACAGAATGAAAATTAAACCAAAACACACGTTATACTTATAAAGATGTGGGTCTGAGAAAATTCAAATTTGCATAAAGAAAATTAAACATTTTTTTTGTATTTTGACATCATTTTCATAACAATTAAGCACCACCCCAATTTCTCATTACTGTAATGTAATGTGTTTTTACTATGTATATTATATGTATATATGTATACAATAATATATACATTTAAAAAAAATCACATTACAGTAATAAGCATTACATTTAAATATTTTATTATTATTTGTATTATAATTATATATATATATATATATATATATATGTTTTACTATTATATTTAATTTATTTCATATTACTGTATTATATTTTAATTATACTATTTTAATTTGAATTCTACTGCAGTAATAAAAATCAATTAAAGGCACAATATGTACGATTTTTGGATTAAAATATACAAAAACCACTAGAACAGTGATATATTTTGTTGGTTTGTGAAATCCAGATTAAATCCAGAGAAAATTTTTTTAATGATATATGAATTTGTTTTTATATAAAATTGTTTCCCAGGCAGATTTATTCAAACATACATTAAATAAAGAACACAACAGGTTAAGTAGAATTATAATGAATATGTAATACACTGCTTTTATTTATCAAAATGCTCCTCTTTTGATCATTTTTCTATTTGGCTAATGAGTTTATGGCTTTCCTGATACGGCTTCATCGATCTGACACACACATTTAAACACACATGTCACATTTAAAGCCCGTCAAAATGACGTTTATTTTTTGAATTTCATTATAGACAGATTATGAAATCTGAGACCTTTGTTTCATTTCAAAAGTAATAAAGCACAAAGGTTACTGTGATTATAATGCTAGTGAAGCTTTGTTCACACATCAACTGAATACAGCAGTGATCTAAAAGATCAGTTCATTGAAACAAAGATCACTTAAAAATGAGAAATCGATAGAAATCTGAACATCTTACGAAACAGACACTGACACAGTCAAAACACGGCATCGGAGGAGCGCTAAGTAAACGTCACCGTTTCGCTCAATGATTTCAGCTCTCCAAAACTGTTTCAGCCAAAACTGAAAATGCATTTTCGGCTGAATATTTTTCAGTGCATCAGTAAATAATGAAAAGTTTGTGAAAGGACTGAAACGGAGATTCAAGTGAACTGACAAAAAAGTTCAAGATCCAGTTGAATTATAGTTTACAATGCAGAAGTTCTGCTTAATATTTAAATGCCCAACACTTGATGCAGTCGCAACTACAATGTATATAAGAGCGGAGTGTGACAGCTACAGGTCGCCAATGAATAATCTGCACTCTCAAAGCTCTTGAGGGCTGACTGGTGTCAGTACATGAGAGATCTCACACACACACACACACTGCAGCTGCTACAGGCGTAACGCGGTGTGACTTTGTGAAAAGCCAGGATGTCTGTCTCTCTGAGTTATAACTATAGCTCTGTGTCCTCCTCCCCCCGAAGGGCATGAGAAGAGGGAGCGTGTTGAGATTGTGTTAACTGTGTGTGGTCGACCCCTGGAGAGACTGTATTAAAGAATTCTCTCAGGATCCACTGCGGATTCCAATAGACAGGGATTGATAGAGTTGTAAAGGAAACTCAAACATCACGACTTTACAGAGTTTTACAAAGACTGCAGCAAACAACCATGACACATTTCAGAATGTCCAGGTCATTTTTACTTTTACTTTATGAGCACATGTGTTCCCTGGGATCGAACCCACGATCGCATGATCACATGATCACATGATTGCATATTGATATTGCAATGCTCTGCCAATTGAGCTACGCGAAACCTGAAATATGATGCAGATAATCATTAAAATGCATTAAAATGAAAGTGCATTAAAATGCAACATTGCATTAAAATGAAAGTGTCCTGTTGTCGATAGGGACGCAACTTTAGTAAACGCTCCTATGGGTCGTATTTCAAGGAAGTGACAAGCGACCTATATTAGTTGGAGAACATGTTGGAAAAAATGCTGTATTACTGTTACTAAAAATAAAGCTGCATCTGATTCTGCTGTTAGCCACTTGACAAAATAGTGTTTTTCTCTGAGACATGGTAAATCATGATACTCGCAGAAAATCAAGAAAACATGATTAGTTTTGATGCATCACTAGCATTTTAAATGTAATATTTCTGATTTTTGTTTAATAAAAGTTTGATGCAATATATGACATGCTATGTGAAAAACTCCATCTATAGTCCATCCAGATGATTTATTAAAGCTAAACCCATTCTGAAATTTTCATAATTATGGCATCCCAATATGACCACCTCCATTAACATATTAATATCTCACATTTACATTCTGAATTTACTCACTGTGATGATTAACTGTGTCAACTACACTGGTAACGCAGAGGTTAGACGTCTTAAAGGTACAGTAGCAAATTAGCCAGTTTAATTCTAAGGGTAAAAGGGAAATCATGACAAACTAAAATGTGATTCTGGTGCTAGAAACTGTGAGTGACATACAGTAAGTAAACTTCAGGGGACAAAAATGCTGTGTAAGACAATATTTCAGGGAAAAGTGTAGGATTTGTCACTTTAAGATAATATTTGCACTCTTATATTCCATCACAAGCTTTTGAAGGTCACTGCAGCTTCATCTACTGTAAACCCTCTGCTCTCCTCCTCATTGCAGATATTCACAAATTTCTGACAGTTCTCTGTAGAAAAATGCTAAAAATATATGTTATTGTTGTAATTTATTTTTTTTGCTATTGTGATTTTTATTACACAAAGCTCTGGAATACTGAATTCTGATTGGTCAATCATAGCATTCTGCTGCCAAATGTTAATGTTTATTTACGCTAAACGGTATAATGGAACTGATTTCCTACACAGCTGTGGTAGTTTTTATATCTCTATTGTTTCATTAATCTTGCATAATAAAATCTTTTTTTTTAACTCAAATCAATATATCAAGTGCATTTATCTATATTTATTTGATAAGGTTTGATCTAACAAACCTTGTAACTTTTATTTTGTTACATATAGTTTTAGTAAAGGATAATAACCCTGTATGGTAATGAAAGGGTCATTCTTCCAAATATGTGTTTCAGGAAGCAAAAAAAGGATGTCTGAGATTATTAAAAAAAGGGATTAAAAATCTCTTAAAATGCCAAATACAAATCTTTGTATTCACATGCATCCCTACTGGATTTCTGTCAGTGTGAGATCTCATCCAGTCTGTTACTCTAGAGCTTTAATTATGGTGTCAAACACACAAACTCTCAATTTAAAGCAAAATTTCACTCAGTGGAAACTCTGTCATCATTTATTCTCCCTCATGTTGTTCAAAACCAGCTTGAATTTCTTCGGTAAAACAAAACCTGTTTTTTAAAAAATATCCTGACTGCTGTTTTTCTCATAAAATGATTGGGGGCTGAGGTTCCAAAATGACCACAAAGTGGGTACGGAAAGTATTCAGACCTCCTTAAATTTTTCACTCTTTGTTATATTGCAGCCATTTGCTAAAATCATTTAAGTTCATTTTTTTTTCCTCATTAATGTACACTGTACACAGTGATCTTTGGGTTCTCCTTTACCTCAGTTTGGCCGGACGGCCTGCTCTAGGAAGGTTTCTGGTCGTCCCAAACGTCTTCCATTTAAGGACTATGGAGGCCACTGTGCTTTTAGGAACCTTAAGGGCAGCAGAAATGTTTTTGTAACCTTGGCCAGATCTGTGCCTTGCCACAATTCGGTCTCTGAGCTCTTCAGGCAGTTCCTTTGACCTCATGATTCTCATTTGCTCTGACATGCACTGTGAGCTGTAAGGTCTTGTTATAGACAGGTGTGTGGCTTTCCTAATCAAGTCCAATCAGTATAATCAAACACAGCTGGACTCAAATGAAGGTGTAGAACCATCTCAAGGATGATCAGAAGAAATGGACAGCACCTGAGTTAAATATATGAGTGTCACAGCAAAGGGTCTGAATACTTAGGACCATGTGATATTTCAGTTTTTCTTTTTTAATAAATCTGTAAAAATGTCAACAATTCTGTGTTTTTCTGTCAATATGGGGTGCTGTGTGTACATTAATGAGGAAAAAAAATGAACTTAAATGATTTTAGCAAATGGCTGCAATATAACAAAGAGTGAAAAATGTAAGAGGGTCTGAATACTTTCCGTACCCACTGTATATTACTAAAGTGATATTTAACCCATCCATTATTGCTGTGGAAAGAATCGTGCTTTTGGGGTTATTCATGTACTGTTGAAAGTACCATGTTGATGCTTTTACACTTTTAAATGTCCTTTTAATGTTTGATGGTTGAAGGGTGAGTATAATAATGTCATCTCATTGTGCCCAGTTTAAAAAAAAATATCATTACGTTCACAGAGCGAGTCTTTTACAGCTTAAATGAAGTTATAATTCACGCAAAGTGTCATGGGGCGTAGGAATAAGGTAGATATATACTCTGTGGAAGTCTTGGGACCAAAAAATGTTCAATCATTGTGTGTTGAATATGTTGCTTGTAATTATTTGTGAAATTTACAAGCAATTTCTGAGTGAAATTTGTTTTAAATTCTTTCAGTGTAGGAGGACGTCAGTGAATAACAATTTCAGTCTGCTTCACATAAAGTAACTGTATACCTTCAGAAGTTTATTTTTGACATTTGTCCTCATTCACTTCCATTATATACTGTACGTAGAAAAGACCAGGATATTTTTAAAACATTCAGAAGAGACGAAAAATCATACAGGTTTGGAACGAAATGAAGGTGAGTAAATGATGACAGAATTTGAATTTCTGGATAAATTATTCTTTTAATCAGCATGAGACCAAAATGGAAAACCAGGAAAACCTTGAGGGAAAAAATTCCAAATCTGGCTCCTACACTCAAGTGTGAAAAGCGTGGCTCCAACAGTGTGTTACTTGCCTTTTCTTCGTAATTGTTTGTAAAATTTACTAGCGATTTCTGAGAGAAAATTGTTCCTACACCAATTTTTTTTTTTCTTCAGTGTATAACATCTACTCTCTAACACAAAATACACTCACTCTTATACACACATTCATGGTGGTCTGCTTCAGGAAACATAACACACACTCACACACACACTTGTTGTGATCGATCGAGAGCCATCAGCTGTATCTTACCCAGTCTCAGCCTAAGAATAACTTATTGATCATCAGATTGTGTTACCAAGGGTGTGTGTGTGTGCATATCGGTGTGTTTAAACACCGCTATTTATGACTAAATACTACAGGAAATGACACACATACATGTCATCATAACTGTCATGAGAACTGCACATGTCAGGATTAAACTTTATAAATTCAAATGCAACTGTATGTCAAATTAATCACAGCGCACTGCAACCTCAGCAGCCGTCCATACAGAAACAGGTACTGTACGTCACAGCAGAAGATGAGTGTGTGTACGTGCGTTGTCACGCTTGATAATATGAGTGAAAGTGCAGTGAAGTGTATCTTAATACAGATGTCTAAATCCTCTCTCAGAGCGTAAATGACAATCCATAAATCTTACAATAAACACGTTCTCTCAGTATTCATGTACTCATCATATATACTGAGAATGTAATATAATAAAAATGACGTATATAGACGGCCCACATGGACGCTATATTTTATGTTTTCAGTTACTAATAAGATTAAAGTTGGCACGTTCGATGAACAGGTTACAAATTAGGGCCTACAATTATAATAGTTTTCCTTTAAAACAACATCATAACTGACACGAGATGCTTAAGTTTCAGAAAATGGTCATATTATTCTGTATGAGTATTGTTTTCTGCTGGTAATTAATGATAAACATATTTTACATGTAAGAATAATGACGATAATAATCATGCACAAAGTTTTACATCTAAAACTTTATATATTTTATATATTGTATATATATTTTCATCTTATTTATACTTGTAACAGGATTAATAATAATAACTATTATTATTATGTAATATTATTTATATTAATATTCTAATAATATATAAT
Source organism: Chanodichthys erythropterus (assembly GCF_024489055.1). NCBI lineage: Eukaryota > Metazoa > Chordata > Actinopteri > Cypriniformes > Xenocyprididae > Chanodichthys > Chanodichthys erythropterus. Next base: position 32,742,771 of record NC_090242.1, on the reverse strand, counting down.
CATATACATTTTATTATTATTTTAAACTTTTTTTTAATAAAAACTTGGGTAACAGGGTTGAATGCCTAAGACTGATTAAATCAGTCAACAGTTTGTATAAAAATAAAGAAAAATTAAATGAGATTATTTGTTTTTCTGTCACAAAAGGCTCCACATTATGTCAGTGTTGTGTTTTGTGGTTATTAAAATTGGTTAAAAACGGTCAACTGAACACCAGTTCAACAGAATATGTAAATTATGATTATGGTTGGACAGGCCACAATCTGCACTGACAAGGGGATACAGACATATGTGTTTAAAATGAGTCATTTGTCATCCTACAGTATGTTACATTTATGTTGCAATTAACAAAGATATCAAATACAACAAAAATTCGATTTGATGTGTGAATTGAGCCTCTAATCATGCTTTAAAAGCGTAACAGGACACCCTGTTGTGCCCTATTAACGGGAAGCGCCAGTACTCTCAGTTCTGATTTATAAATTTTTACCATAATTAAACTCAATCCACAGATTTAACCCCAACATCAGTGCAGGAAACCGGAAAAGCGTGCGGTTTCCATCTGGGCTGCCCATAGGCATCTCTCTGTGCCTCTGTGATCTCTGACACATGTTCTCGTTCAAGCTTCACTCCTTTCTTCAGCTCACTTTCTACAGTCATTATGCTCACTGTTGTCTGTCTGTGATGTGGTTTCATATCTTATACGTCAGATGTAAGGGATGTATTTCTACAATTTTGTAGCATTTTATGGCCTGAAGTCCACTTATAATTAGTTGAGACTTTTTGCAATCAATCATAATTTATTTTTGTATTAACATTTTCCAGCCCTTAAAACTTAAGTTAATGACCTCTGTTGTGGTGGGCGAATATTTCATGAATATATGTATATATATTTATTGAAAAATCTGTGTGCAGACAAGCAATTATTATGAGTAAATGATGACAGAATTTTATGTATTCGAGGCGAACTATTCCTTTAACGCAGTAGCTGTCATGTCATGATTGGTTAGAAAAGAAAAGGTTATTGTTAACAGGCTGTCAGTCACTGCAGTTATAGACCAGAGCTGTGATAGACCCCAGTGTCTCATTTATTCCATTATGACAGTCAATATCTCTACAAGTAATGACTCGAGCATTATTGCAGATCATTTGTGCGCCTCCTGATAGTTATAATAGTTATTGGTAATGATAACGTGCATTATGATAACAAGCATCTGTTTGCCTCTATAATTATACACAGCACAATCTGATTAGATGAGTTGCTCCAAATGGTTTATGGATAATAATTGGCCTGACTCAGTAGAGTCGCTTTACTGACAATGATAGCATGGGGTAGATTAGCCATCATCTAATACCGAGTAAGTGAACAAACAGCAATTATTTCTGTGCAAAGTTGTTGGGGATAGTGGGATGACCAAGAAATTTTGAATAATAATTATATCATTATTTAATAAAAAATATATACATTTATAATATATATATATATATATATATATATATATATTTTTTTTTTTTCTTAAGGATAAAAAAAAAAAAACTATCTATATACTAGAAGCCCTTTCTTGCACATTACTATAATATTAAAGGTTACAATTAACAACAGAGTCCAAACTATTAAATTCAGTTGCTATTTATTTTTAGATATAATAATCAACACTCAAAAATACATAAATAAATAAATAAATAAACATGTAAATTGCACAAAAAAGGCGGATTTTCCATTAACTTCTTAATCTAATTATAATTTTTTTTTTTTTTTTACTCCAATTCATTTTTGATATATAATCATTTTAAACAGTTACTTTTTTCATGACAAATTTATTTAACCTTATTTAAATAATTAAGATATTATTAAGAGGTAATATATGCTAATATAATGCATATATTTAGAGAAATGCTCCTCTAGAGTTCACATGCTGTGGACACTAAATGACTTGCCTGAGGTAAATGCAATGCTACGTGAGTTATTATTCTCGAACATGTAAACATATCTATGCATAAATCATCTGTTCTTCTTCTTCTGCGCTTTTTCCTGTTGTAGCAAACAGCGTTGCATTACCGTGTGCGCCCCCTTCTGGATCGGAGTGTGGATCGCCTGTGACTGACTGTATTCGTCGTCTGACTGCATGAAACGAAGCGTGACGTCCGTACCGTGACGGTTCGGAATTTTTCAGGATGTTTAATATGTATTTTTATATACATTAGATATATAATAGATATTATTTTAAAAAAAAATAATTATATACCTGGGTTACTTTTTCAAATAATGTAACATTTTCATGTAAAGGTGAAGTATGTAATTGAAGTATGTACTTCTAGGTTTCTAATCCAATGCCTGTGTTTATTTCATAATCGTGAAGAAAATTATGACTCTTTAATAATACGCAAATGACAGAAAGGTTTGGGCCTCCATATAACGCTGGTAGTTTGCTGCTATAGTTTGTGTGTTCTTACCTGGCTAGCACCTCCACGTTAGAAATGGCGTAGAAGTATTTGAGCAGGTTGTCTCTCTGGACGTAGGTTCCTCCGAGAGCGGGCTTGAGGAGACGGAGCCTGAGATTGGTGAACGTGAAGAAATCTCGTAAACCCTTCATGCTCTCCATCCGCGTGTACAAGCCCTCCATGTTCAGCAGCCTCGGGCCGGCGAAGATGGCGAAGCGCGATCGCACATCGAACCGCACCACCTTCTCGTTCTTTGAGCCGACCCAGCGGGAGTACTGCTCCGTGCAGATGACGCGCGTGGCGTTGGCCGCGTTCAGGTCGCGCACGCGTCTCGGAGGCATGTTGAACGTGTCCATGCAATCGTCGGCGTAGTACTGGTAGGGCTGCCACGTGCGGCCGAAATTCAGCGACTTCTCCAGCACCATGATAGTGGGTCGGCCGTACTCGAAGGTGATTTGAATGTCGTCCGTGAGTTCGAGGGTCTTGTTCCAGGACAGGGTGATGTTGGCTTGAAGAGGCTGGGGATACCGCCGCCATGTGACCGTCTGCCAGTAGGTGATCAGGCCGCTGCGCTCTCGATCCTGCATCAGCTGCGGCGGGTGAGCCAGGTCAGGGTTAGACGCGTCACATTCATCACTGCAGAGGTATGGATTCTCCTGCAGACCAAGAGTGAGAGACACAGAAACAGTCAGTACACTTTAGCGGCTTTTAATGGATACTTTGATGCAAAATGAATGTAATATGTTCATACACTCAATTCCAAATTATTATGCAAGTGACATATCAGCAATATTTCAGTAGAATAAACATTCAGATTTTAGTTTTTCTAAGAAAATGTTTGTTTGTTTATTTATCCATGTCTTTTTAGATAACTGGTATCAATCTCAGACAAAATGATTTGCCAGATCTATGGAAACCCTACTTAGAGGTTGTTCCACATTATTAAGCAAGTCACAGTTCTCATGCAATATGAGGAGGAAGAAAGATCTTTCTGAGGATGAAAAGCATGAAATGGTGCAATGACGTGCAAAAGGCATTAAAACAACTAATATTTTGTGAAACTGAATGCAGATTATCAAACTATCATAAGATTTGTGAGTGATTTAGAGCACAGCAAAACTCGGTCAGATAAAGGCTTTTTAATGAAAGTTCCTGTTCCTGCTAAAAGGCAGCTATGTTCTGCTGTGCTCTAATCACTCACAAATCTTATGATAATTTGATAATCTCCATTCAGTTTCACACAATATTAGTTGTTTTCATGCCTTTTGCACAACATTGCACCATTTCATGCTTTTCATCTTCAGAAAGATCTTTCTTCCTCCTCATATTGCATGAGAACTTAATAATGCTTAATAATGTGGAACAACCTCTAAGTAGAGTTTCCATAGATCTGGCAAATTATTTTATCTGAGATTGATACCAGTTATATAAAAAGACATGGATAAATAAACAAACAAACAAACATTTTCTTAGAAAAACTAAAATCTAAAGTATATATTCAAAACACAGTATCCAGCACTCATAGTAATGACAATAAATCCTGAATAAATATTACTCCTCTGTATGGAAAATTGACAAACATGTGAGAATCCATCAGTATTCCTCCAAATGTGCATGCTTTTAAGCTAAAAGCCTATATGAAATGCCATAGAGGTAACATAATTGTTCAGACACTTTGCATCACAGAAACACATTATATTTTAAAGAATATAATAGAATACCATTATTTTAAATTGTAATAATATTTCACAGTATTGCTATTTTTTCTGTATGTTTGATTTACATTATGATGAGATTTGAGACATGATCAACAGAGGGTTTTTTCACAACCTACCTGACTGAAAGAGCTCATTATTTATGCAGCTCATTAGAGCTCTTTATGCAATTCTTTTGTCTTCTCAGGTGAGAATAACTCATTATTCATGATTATTCACGCCTCCACGCATACTGTGTTTCTTGACCAAAGATGTTCTAGAAAATTTTAATCTCTCTATTGTTTTATATGAACAAGCAGGCAGCATAATTTTTACCTCATTTTGAAGCAAAAACTCTAGTCTACAACCTCAAATACCCAGAAGTCTTGTGAACAAAGATTTAATATATATTTTTTGGCCTTATTTCAGTGACTTAAATTTTTAGTTTTTTCAATAACCAACCACGCATAAACGTTATTCCTTCAAAAATACAAACATGTACATACATGTTCCTCACATATTATTGTAGCCTAGTTTGTGCTGAATACAGTGTAATGACACTTTTTCCATTAATATGTTTATGAACAACTGAAAAAAGCACAAATGTCAGGGCATGTCAAAACTTCTCCAAGGCCCCAAAAATCCTCAGACCCCTGAGGGTTAAATATTAAACTAAAACCGCCAGTAGGTGGCTATCAAACAAACTATGTTTTTATATCAGAGAAAGTTTGAGTCTTAAATCGAAATTAATCCATTATCTGTGTCTATATTTGTTCTTCATGTGAGTAAGTGCTAAATCCCCCCTTTTACAAAGGTGCATTGTCGAGAACGACAGTAATGTAGTGCGATTTTAGGCGGCAGACTCTGCACGTAATCTATAATATTCATACTGCTTCAGTGGATACAGTCATTTTTGACTGCAAATGATGAGGTAATTTTATTAAATGTACTGGATTTACGGCATTTTGGCAGTTAGAAATACATGCTCTTTTAATATAAGGTAGAATTAAATGAACTACTCAGCATTTTGTTTGCGTACCCCCTTTTGTCACCTCACGTACCCCAGTTTGGGAACCACTGCCTTATAGGAACGCCCACCTGGAGGGCAAAACATGTTTTAACAATGTCTTAAGTACCTTCACAGTAAAATCCACAGAGTTAAATCAACTTTGCTCAGATAACATTTGGTCCCTCTCTGAATACTGTTAAAATAACACTGAAGCAGAGTTAAAGTTAATGAGATAACTAAGCTATTAATTAAGGGATGATTGAACATTAATGATGAACACCTGCTGTTAACAAGCAGAATTAATGAAGAAAAGAGAAACACAAGAACTACAAGTGACTTCAGCCAAAACCATTTAATTGAAATCAACTGAAGGTAAAAGACATTAAATCTCTCAAGATATGATTAACCATATTGACTTTATTTCTGTCACATGTCTAAATAATTTCTTTTTGAGAATTAATATAGGTTTTGATGTTGGTGTTTTATTGGTCAATATATTATGCCACCATTGTGGTGGTCAGGGTTTGTTTTAGTTGGCTCTTGACCTTTTTTATGTTTTTAAAATAATTTGTGTTTGAGCAATAGTGCCTTGAAAGTGTTGGTTAAATTGCTGTCCATGGACGAGTCATAAACCTCTCGGATTTCATCAAAAAAAAAAATTGGGTCTTACGGGTGTGCAGTGACATGAGGGTGAGTAATTAATGACAGAAATTTCATTTTTGGGGGAACTAACGCTTTAACTGCAATATTGAATAACACACTACAGTTAAAATTATATTCAAGTACCATACATGTGCTTTAGTATTTTATTTTATGTATATTATATAAGTTCAGATTCTTAAAAATATACAGTACATGATTTTAAGTAAACTACAAGTGTACATTTAAACACATTTATTTTTGACAAAGGCAAACAGTGATTGTTCATAAAGGAGGTATGATAGTGATTGATAGAGACGGGTAAAAAGTGTGTGTGTGTGGTACACAGAAAAGGGAGTGGTAGATATTGTGAGTGAGACAGATTGTAAACTCACACACACACTTGTCATGGTAAAACTACAGTGAAGAACTCGTGGGCTTTTATTAAAAGCAAAGACTGCAGGGAGTGTTGATCTGTGAGCACAAACTCCTGCTGTACACACACATACACAAGCACATCATTAAAAATCTGGGTCATTTCTATCAGCTTTCTTTATAGCATCACACAGTAGATGATCATCTAACTATAGTGCCTGCTCAGACAGCTGCGTTCAGGTATGATGGCTTTGAATCTGTCTATTGAGCATGTATTCAGGATCTGTGTGTTGATATATCACACGCACACCTCGACAGAGAAATACACGCTCATATGAGAAGCTTGTACGGCGCAGTGCATCTTGGGAAATACATCATCTGATTTATGAAGTCAGGCACGCGGAGAATAAAAAATAAATTAAAGGGGAGATAAAACAAAGTGCGTGTATGTAAGAGAAAGACAGAGAGAGAATAAAGAGGGGCTGTAAAATGATAAAGCGTCTCTGAATCTAGATTTACTCGAACTCACAGATTGTCTGTATAAACTAGAATTACAGATGGACCGATAATCAGTTTGACTAATGTTTTTTTTTTTTAAGTCCCCCTGTGGTGAAAATCAAGTTTTTAATGTTGTTTATATGTCTATGTGGTGTTTCTAATATGCATTCAGAAAAACCATGTACAAATTCATAAGTCATTTCTGAGTATTTTATCTTTAAAAACTGCAGTGATCTCAAAAACGTGCTTTGAAATCGCTGGTGTTTCTGACGTCACAAACTACCTTGTAACCAATCACGTGTAGATTTCGCAATATAGCGGGTATATGATTTATATTACAATGTTATGATAAACTATATGCATTTTTCTATATGAAAACTATAAACTATATGCAAAAGGCTAATCATATTAATTATGTTTATGTGTCCGACGTTGTAAAAAGTGATACTATTGTGCAGCGTTTACCTCAGTAAGTTGACCGAGTGGAACTCTGAGCTCGAGAGACTAAGTGGAGGTGGAACTAATTAGCATATAGATCCATGTATTCTAAACGAAGCAATGTTGTGCAGTCAAGGTGTTTTACCAGTTACATTCAAACTATTTTCAGGCATGAAAATGTGTTTTTTTTTTTACAGGAAAAATTGTTTAAATGTCATTTTGGTCATCATTCACTACAGGGGGACTTTAACTGTTATTCATACTTTTCATATTGAGTTTGCAGATAATTGGTACCATTTGAAAGCTCTCTATATATATATATATATATATATATATATATATATATATATATATATATATATATATATATATGCTGTATAGATATAGATACAATATTATTATTATGTAATATTTATCAAATTCACAATCACAATATTATTCACAATTACACAAATTAAAATAATAATATTATTATAAATATTTTATTATTTATGTCATACTGTTCCAGGTCAATTTTTTATTTTTTTTTTTAAGAAATTCTGATTTTTTTTAGCAAGGACACAAATTAATAAAAAGTGACAGTAAAAACATCCATAATGTTACAAAAGATTTATATTTCTAATAAATACTGAAATAAAAAAAATCTTTTCAGCTTACTATACATCAAAAATATTACGCAGCACAACTGTTTCCAACATTAATAATAATAAGAAATGTTTCTTGATTACCAAATCAGCATATTAAAGATTAAAACGGTTATTTTCAATTGTAATATATTACTGTATTTTAATCAAATAAATGCAGCCTTGGTGAGCAGAAGAGACATCTTTCAAAAATCTCACGACCCCAAACTTTTTTTTTGCAATTTATCTGGTAGTAAATAATTTTTATATTATTAGTATTATCTGATATCTCATTGACTTGCTGCTAATATCCTCTTGAATATTTTTCAAAGATTTTATGTCAATTTTTTTGGGAAGTCCAGTGACGACTAGTTCCTCGAAAGCTCTCATTTTAGCAACCTGGTACCTCAACTTTCCTGTTGGACAGGTAAAAACCTGTGCGTTTGGAGTTGTGCAGCATCCAATTGAATCAGAACTTTTGTTACCCATTTTTATGCAACACGCATGAGCCTGGAATTTACAGCTTCTGCTTGACCAATTCCAATATGTCATGTGCAATGCTTGGCACTGAGTATAGTTCTGCAGCTACTGTATATTGCATTATCCCATTAAGTTGCTATAGTGTCTACATCAAAATTCAGGCATTTGATGTCACAGAACTTGTGCAGTTTGGAAAATTCAGTGAATAGTTTTTCTTCTGAACTTGTACAGGTCAAATTGCACATCTTAATCCCTTCAGACACACATTCTACAGTACACTAATTCCGTTCTGACGGATCGTCTGGCTCTATTTGCTCCCTCCAGTAAAGGGGTTTAATGTTACCCTCTTCCCAAAGATCACATTACACCTCTGTTCTTACTGCCACTCATTTCTGCTCAACATAATTCTATTTCCTCAAGACGCACCCCTCTATCTCCCCTTTAATCCATTGTTCTTCTCTTTCCTCTTTTTTTCTCTGATAATGAAATTAGAGCGAAAACCTCTGCAGACAGACAGGATCAGACACCATCATCTGACCTGACTGCAACATCTGCACACATGCATGCACACATTCAAGCAAGCAAACACTTTCTGACCCCTGACACGCTAAAACTATAGTTGGATTAAGGAAGAGAATGTTACACAGAAACCTTCAACCCCCAAATCCACTGAAACCCAACCCTCTGACACACTTAGTGGACTTACGGTGTGTATTGTGCGACTGACAGCACGATGTGTGTATCTGCTGTGTGTGCGTGGCTCAGCGTTTGTTTATATTGTAGGGACCAAATGTCCCCAGAATGATAGTAAAACTCCAAATCACCTACATTCTTAGGATCTGCCAACGGCTCCCATGAGGGAAACGGCTTAATTAACATGCTAAATAATGAAAATGTAAAAACGTAGAACGTTTAGTTTAGAGTAGGGTATAAAAATATCATTAGCTCATATTTCATTAGTACTATTTTTATGAAATTGTAGAATTTGCATAAAAAAGCAGTGTCAAGTTGAGTAATTTGTACATATAACAATTTAGATGTATGAACAAAGGAAATTCAAGTAGAGCTGACAAAATGACTTTGAGTAAATACAAATCATTCATTACATTATATTTATATGTGCAGTTTACTTAATGTTTTGTTTATTATGTAAGGCGAACACATTTATTGACTCATTGAACAACATAAAAACACATAAAATAACACTTTAATCCCTACATTTACTCTCCTAATGCATGCTGAGAAATAAGGATTCATTACCCAGTTGGTTATGTCAACATTAATTTGTGCGTTTCACTCAGCAATGTTAAGCTGACTGTACAAACCATTATTAAGTAAAGCTGACAATACTCATTTTTAGTAGAAACAACTCAGTTAAATTAAGTTTATGTAGTTACATGAGTTTTTTAAGTAATGTGAACAAGGATAGTTTGAGTGCAAATTACAGTAAATGATGTGTGTGTGTGCTTGCATGCATGTACGTGCATGCATATTTTCATCAGTATGTGCATGTTTGGGTTTTTGCATACTTGTCTGCATGTATTGGCAATGCTTGTGTGTATATGTGCATGTATTAACATGCTTGTATTGTTGTTTTTGATTGCTTGAGCATGCCTGTATGCATGCATGTGCTTTCATGCATATGTATATTTACATTTGTGTGTGCGTGTATATTTGCATGCTTGCAAATGTGCATGTGTGTGCTTGTGTGTTTGTGCATGCATGCATGAATGCATGCATGTCTCAACACTTTTAAGAAACACAGCTTTAATATTATAATAGAAGATCAGGTTTTCTCACTAATGAATTTTGTCCATGTCTTTGCCATGACCTTGGCCCAATAATGCATGTGGCAAAGATGCAAAACTAGCATGTATATGCTTTCCAGACAATCCCATCCTCCTGGCCCATATAAACACACACACATACACGGCCAACTGTTCCGGCAGGTGGCCCACATCACTAAGCTCCTAGAGCAATTATCCGCGCTGGAATCCCGTCGCTGCGACAACAATCAGCATGGAGCTAGATCCCTGTCACAGCATCCATATAGCAGCCTGTTAAACCAACCAACTGGGACATTACATCACCATTAAACTGGAAGTTTACCTAGCACCAAACACATTGCACGCAATCAGTTAGAGTGCAACATCAGTATTGTAAAATCGGTTAATCTGTCTCTCTCTTTGTTGTCTCTGTGGATTTATATACCTTTAGACTTTCTTATTGTAAAAGTGTGTGTGTGAGAGAGTGAGTTATAGTGGTCTTTAAGAAACTGAGAACACAATGTGAGCCCCATTTGGTTTACGAGAACATCACTAAGAATACAACACTCTGAGGAATACACTCGGAAGTGTACGTCTGTTCCAAAGCCTAGTCTGTTCTCCATGACTATAGTAAGCATAGGCAGCTTCCTTCTAAGGCAGCATCCTGACTGAATTGGAACGTCATAAGATCCCCAGATGGACTTTTTTTGTATTCTCTGTGCTTTTCAGGGGGATAAAATGTGTTAAATGGAGCTGACAGCACTGCAGTCTTATTGATGGCTGAAAGCATAATGAAATTATTACATTAGACAAAATATTTAATAAATATGCAAGGGGTGCGGGATGTAAACTTGCATAAATATCACACAACAGTGTCTTAGAAGGCAGAATCATTTTTTTGCTTAATATTTAGAGCAACCTGTATGCTAAGAGCACAGTTATGATTTCTTAAAATGTTGTTTAGTTAGGCAGCTCACTAGGATTTCTAACAAAGCTTTGTTAATCAATGTTAATAATAAAAAAAAAAAAAAAAAAAAAAAAAATATATATATATATATATATATATATATATAATATTTTTATATTTCATTTCTTTATTGATGTGATGATGTGAGTGTGAAGCAGGACTATTATTTTTGCAGTGTATGAAGTATAGAAATATACAGTACAGGTATCCGATTTAAATAAAGAGCACATCAAATAATAAAAGCAATGAAGAAGCAAACAGAACTGCTAACAGCGGCCCTCACCTGGTGTTTCGGCACAGGTGCATGTCGTGATTAAGTGTAAATTTAGCCAAAAGAAAATCCACTGCAACTACATTTCATGACAAAATCCACAAGATGGCAAAACCTAGAAAGGCTGTTTTTTAATAAAAGTTCTGGAGCGTCGGAAAGGGCTTGCAAACACATTCGTCTTCTCGAAATGAAAAACTATGAGGTCAAAGCTTTGGTAACTTTCTTTATAAGTTCTTCAAGTTATGTGGGTATTAAGATGAACAGTACTAGTAATTCTCGTACAACCTAACATGTAATAAATCTTTTTTTTTTATTTTATTTTTTTTTATTTGTTATAGATATTATGAAATTCAGGGATGACAGACTGAATATGTGATTGGAAAAGCTGTTTTTTGCTCTGATTTATGCTATGAATTAAATGTTTATTACGATGATTATTTTTAATACATTTATTTATTGAACATTGCTGTTTTGTATCGTGTTGCAGTTGAGGCAGTGTGTTGCATAGATTTTTATTTACCATGGTTAAGGGGTAAATCTCTGTAGTGCTTCCTTTTAGTTGCTTATTGCATTAAACTGCATTAGTTTAGAACAAAGAATATGGAAAATGTATTGCATAGAATACATTTCCATATTTTCTATAAAAAGTTATCTAAGAAAGCTTTTTTCTAGATCTCCAGAACTCTTAAAAAAGTTATCTTTGCTTTCTTGTTTAGTTTTTAGAAAGATATATTGGGTCAAACTTTATGGCTGTGCACTGACATCAGTGAGATCAGGCTGAGGCGACAGATTCATCCTATTAAAGTAGTACACTAGTCGCCAGCTGTCTATTGTCTTTCTCTGTCCATCTCAAGCTGTTTTCACTCAGTTCTTTTTATCTTTCCCTTTGTTTCTGTACTACTCTCTTTCTACAGTATGTAGTATGTTTACTATGCACAGTAAGCACATTTTCTTTGTGCACAGAATACCCAAATGACTACTTTTGCTCAAATGTGCAGTATACAACAGTATACACTCTTAGAAAAAAAGGTTCAATGGGGTTTTTGGCTCAATTTTAAAGAACCCTTTATGTCAAAAAAAATTCTATATTAAGAATAAATTACTTTTTCTAGTCATAAATTATGTAATGAGCTGTTTAATTCATACAATTTAATTAAAATAAAAAAAAAACCCTAAAAGGTTCTATATATGAAGCGCCTGAAAGAAACCTTTAAGGTTCTATAGAACCTTTTTTTCTATGAGTGACATGTGGTGTGTCCAAAATTGCATACTGTCTGAGTAGGTATTACATTTAAATTTGAACTTACTTCACGACTGTTAAAAATGTTCTATACACTGTAAAATTTAACAGTGATTCTAACTAACACTTTTAGTTAACTTTACTTAATGTCTTTAAGTACTATTGTACTTAACTGAAAAAAATAGTAATCTGTACTATTCACATACTATACCTTTTTTAACTCAGAAAACCCAAGTTAAGATTAATTGATTAATTAATCAATTAATTGGTTTGGGTACCATTTTGTCAAGCAAAAAAAAAAAAAAGTTTTTGAGATGGGGCAATTCTTTTTACTAATTTCCTCCAATTCTGCAGTTATCTTTCTCTGTTTGCATTGACTGATCTCCCAAAGTCATCTTAAATGTTCAATCGTCAATATAACTGAAAAATTTAAGAGAACATCACATAAGCCGATTTCTTAAATGTTTTTGTTTAAACTCACCATTATGGTGATCAGTGTTCCCTTAATAAATTGATGGTGATTTTTCTAAATGTTTATATTTTAACTCACCGTTATGGTGATCAGTGTTCACTTTGGACAGGCATTTGGGACTTCATAAATTGTAATTATCTTCCTATTGATGCAACTATGCAACGAGAAATCACAATTATTTGATTTTAAAGGAAGGGAAGTATGCATTTTATATATGAATTATATATAATATAACTATGTCAAATAATGAACTTTTAAAAACTTTGCTGCTAACACTTGTCAAACACCTTTTGAAACTTTTAATCGAGTTGATATGATCCCTCTATATTTGTGACAATATCATGCAACTGACAATGCTTGAGTCACACACAGACTTCAAAACACAACAATGGTAGTTATACTAAGTCAAGAGTAAATGTAAAGTAAATGATCAAGTACACTCTACAGTTCTTTTTAGGTACTAGAACACTTGTGTAAGTAAACTATACTAACTAAGCATTTGTCAGTACAACATGCTATTGTTATTGCATTTGTTTTTTTTAAGGCAGTCGGTTTGAATGCTTTTTTTTAAAGCAAATCTAACTAATTGGATTTTACAGTGTAGTATGAATATGGTAGTATGAAAGAAATACAGACGTACTACATCCACCATGTTGTTACTGTCATGTGACCTACGCGTCAATTGCATTACTTAAAGGGGCTCTATGTAGGAATGACACCCAGTGTTCAAAATAGGTACTGCAGTCCAAATTCAAAATATTGTTTGGCCCGCCCCCTCGTTCAATGACACGGGTCGCCAGCAACAATAGGGAGCGCAATCCACAATGAAAGCTGAGGAGGTGATTTATCTGTTTTAACATGCTGATGTTCATAGAGATATTTAGATGCATTCAGAGGCTTTTTAGGTCAAGTAGAATCTGTGATTCTCTGACCCAGTTTGTTTGTTGGTTTCCATGGCTGCAATACGCGATGTTTTCCGCCAACTGGCAACCTGCGATGTCGAAATACTATTGGGTAAACTGGCAGCACACGGTTTGCCACAGACCAAAATAAAAACAGACATTCCGACACGGAACGCACATTTTCAAAGTAGAATATTTGGCTGTAGCATTGTTTTTCTGAGAAACAAGTAGGTGAACTTAGCATGTTTCCTAAATATCTGCAAACATATCGGGGTATTTTTATGCTTCATTAAAGTAAAAATCTTACATAGAGCCCCTTTAACTCTCCCGTGGCTTTATGGGATAGTAAAGTATCCATTGAATGCGCACTTCAAAATCTCAGCGGAAGTAGTAGGTCATCCGGCTACATTTTCACCTACTGAATACTGTGTATTTGGAAATTCTGCTCTGATTAGTGTACTGTTTTTGTATACTATAGGGAAGTGACAGCGATAGTGTATTGCATAATGCAATGTGCTCAACTATGACTTTTTGTGCATTATTTAATGGTAGAAAATAGCTGAAAACTGGACACTGAATTAAACATGCAACAGTGAGATTACGTGACGCATGCTACTTTATGAAATTAGATATTGCATACTGTTTCATTTACTATTTTTAAAAAGTAGGCAGTATACAGTATGTTCAGAAAGTAATAGGTTAGTATTCTATTCTAAACAAGCAGTGTTTCATTGTTTTCTACTTTCTGTCATTTCTCTTCTCCCTTCTTCCTGTTTCCTCCCCCTCTTTCTTCTTCACTTCCCGCTTCTCTGTCTGTCTCTTATTTCTATTTATAGCATTGGCTCATTTGTGCCTCTAAATCAAAGAGTGCTGTTTGGTAGCATGAGGGTTTTTTACTTTCATACACACAACATATGTTCACACATTAACACGTCTCATTGTTTCATGTGCATTGTGGTTGTGCACTTTCAGAGAGGTGTATGCATGAACAACACATTTAGTGTGTGTGTGTGTGTGTGTGTGCACGCTCCCTTTTTCCGCTGAGCTAAGCTGTGATTCCCCCATCATTAGGGATTTCTCTCTCATTCTCATGTTCTCTCTCTTTCCTTTTTTCTTTCCAGATAATATGAACCAACTTAGAAACCACTTGAAAACAATCTGTGCCACAGGGGCCAAATTTAAACTTTTGTCACATCAGTTAATGGTGGGTGATTTGTGGGTGATTTTAGCGATAAATTTGTATTACTTGCCATTAAACTGTATTTTGCATTATTTTATTACAAATTATACAATTTTGTACCTATGACAATCTACTTATTTAGCTGTTTTCCATGCATTATTGATATTATCTCATTTGCGGCATTATATACTCTATAAAACAAGCCAGATGTCAAGGGACATTTTGATTTTTTTGCCTTGTTTTGATTTTGATGGCTTCATGTATTTGTCACCACATGGAGTTCTAAATAAAAAAATATGATTTATATATTTATATTTCCACTGGTAAAAGTGTTTTGAGTCACGACAGATATTTTCTTTAGTAGACAGATTGATTTGTGTGCATTATATTGCAGTTTAAGTTACCATTCAACTGAGGAGAAACCCTGAAAAGGACATTTTTACTCACATATGCAGCTCAGTGAGTGTTAATTTTGGACCCTGGTCAGAAAATGCACAAACTGGGACACTCTCTCTCTCTCACACACACACACACACACACACACACACACACACACACATCAAGCATGCAACCACAGCAATGAACACAAAACACACACTAACTCACACAGACTAGAAAAAGATTAGCTGTTGTGAGATGTGAAATATTATTGCAATCAGCATGAAATAACGTTTGCAACTCATTTGTGTAATCTGACATATTTCTGATTGAACTGGATATGCTGTGTCAAGAGAAAAAAATTAGGGCAGGACTTCTAATCAATGGGAACTAAATGGATGGTGTTTAGTTTCTTTATATGATCGGTGGTTATAAAATAAGTACTCAGGCCATTTTTACACTCCCTCTTTTCATGACTTTTCTTTATTTTACTCTATTAATAGTGTTTTTATAGTCCTACTTCCTCCTTGTGGGTGTGTGGGCCAGATCTCTGAACAATAAATAGCTGCCATATGTGCGAACTACACGTGATGTGATAAGATTCTACACCAGACGCGACGCAACTACGAGACGCAACATAAATCAATCAAAAACCGCAACCAATTAGAAGAGCGCGAGGGCAGGCTCTCTTGGGAAGCACGCTGCGATCACAATGAAATGGATGAGTACAAAATCAAATTCATAAATATTACTCAATTTAAACATTATTTAAAGTCCATACTGAGTGACTGAAACAATCTTTGTCATAGAATACACTTGTTTATTCACAATGAGTTGATGTCCTTGTGCCCATTTACTTATTTTCACGATCTGAGGTGAATTATCCACAACTACTTTCAGTACGGCTACAAAGCTGAGAACACAAAATGATATTCAAATGGAAATTAGATGATTTTAACAATAAATAAAGCACATAAACAGTACCTGAGATTATCATTGACATACTTTGTGTTGTTGTTCCAGCAGCGACGTCGCAGAAAAATAGAAACCGTTGCTAAATTAGAACCATATTGCGGACAAAAACTCTGATTAGTAGAAGATTGATTTGTCACGGTATGACCTCTTGGCTGAATTAAAAGAATGATATTTTTGCAATAAATTCGAGTAGGTTGTATATTTTTACATTTTTAGTGTATTACTATATGTTATATGTTGAATTCATGTTTATAAAAAAGACACTGTAGATGCAGTGACATCATATCATGACCGCTGCAACATCCAATGAAATTTCTCATGTTCAAAATATAGTGTGACCGCGGCATAACGTGGATTTTGATCCAAGCGGCAACCTCCCCCAGTTTCTCTTGAAGCCAATACGGAAGTGACTTAAACTGCAATTCATCGACTGGCCGCTAGGGACAAAGAGAGCAGAATCTCATTGAGTCCCATGTTAAAATGCCCAACTTTACAGCAGAAAAAAAAAAACATGCTTACAGGCTGGTACAAATTCTGGTTTTGGTCTATACAGCTAATTTTCCCCTTCATGACAACTCTGAAGGCCTTTGCACACTGAGTCCGAAATTCGCATGCAAAATTTTCGCACGTTAAAAAATAACTTCGAACTCATGTTATGTCAATCACGTTTGCACACTGCCTCCGAAACTTTCATGCGTCAAAAAAATATTCGGATCAGGTTCGATTTTCTGCGTTTTTCACATCCGTGGCACGCATTTTGAGAGACGTTTTGACAATTCAGAGCCACCGTACACGAACGCAAAAATCCCGAATGCCATCTGACAAGTTGATCCACGTCGCCTACAGCACAAAAAAGCAGCACTGAATGACAAACAATGTGAGGAATACAAGAGACCGAATATAAAGACAGATTGTGCCAGTAGCAAAGCATCAAACTGAGCGACTGACATCCTGAAGTAATCTTTGAAACACTCTGGATAATCACGCAGCTCCTTGATGAGGTGAATTCTCCTTTCTCTCTATGCAATCTTGAAATTGGATGGACCCAATATTTCCTCTTTTTAAGGAGAGAGAGGACAACTAAATCGTGCTCACTGCTTGAAGACTTCATTTTGTATTGTTTTGCGTTTTTTTTTTCCCCACAGTGCATTCATTAATACGCATCGGACTCAGTGTGCAAGTTCTCTGTGCGTGACGAATTTTTAGGATTACGAATATACGAAAAAACGCACACAGACTCAGTGTGCAAAGGACTTGAGGGGGGTGAATTTTTTTGATCCGTTTAAATTATATTAAGCTTTAAAGTTCTGCATAATTAAGGGCGTGGTCACTTGAGTGACAGGTGGATCGCGCTGCTGTCTGTGAGCCGTCACCTCAGCTAATTCCAGCTGCTAAATTTGGCATCTCTGCCGTGTTTGTGTTTTTTCAGGATTATTTCATACAATTATCAACTAATATGGCTTGCTGTGCTTATGGTCGAGACAGATGTACGTCTGTGTATATGTGCACACATGCGGAAGATAAACAGAACACACTTGTTGGATCGTCTTGACATTGGCTAAAAGTTTTGTCCACCAGATTTATCACAGTGACAATAGAGAATATGCCTCTCAAGACACCATAAACTCTGACAGCACTGCTTGGATATTATAACTAAAACTGCTGCACTATTTTGAAAAATTATACTTTGGACGCGGGCTCATTTGTTTGTAAGAATCCAATGTATACAATCATATACAGTTTTACAACATAAACGCTGCTCAGATTGTATAATTTCTTGAAGAACGATGATTAAGAGCAGATCATTCAGAAGAAATGTGATGCAAACAATGGATAATATATCAATATTTCATGGATTTAACGCTTGTTGTTTGTTTTTCAGTGGATGCTCAAAGACATTTTACCCAAGTGTGACAGATTGGATTCATCTCACAATCGCCATTTCATTATTAAGGTGAAATCCCGTTTTGAATTTGTGTGTTGACACAAATTACAATATTACTGGTGCTGGAGCATCTATATCGTAAAACAGACACTGTAACCTTTAGCACTTTTTACTGATATAACTTGTTATCTTTGTTAATATTTTAGATAGTATCTAAGATAGATAGATATCTTCTTAGCCTGCTAACATGATCACGTCGAGCTAGGTGGGCGTGGTTTCAGCAACCAGGCACCTCAGTTCCAACCACGTCCCGCCTCTTTGCCCATTTTCAGTTATCCGGGAGTGATGCACGATGACGCACTGCCAAGTTGGCAAATGCGCTTCAGAAATCTACAGGTGACGTCACGGACACTAAGTCCATATTTTTTTACAGTCTATGGTCGCGTGACACAGTGTTAATATGCAAACGTGGACATTCAATCATGTGTTGATGAGCTTATCTAGCTGAAGTCAGAAAGTTATGAAAGTTTAGAACAAGACTTTTTTAGTTTTAGTTTTAAAAGATGCTTTTTTTTAGATTGGACAGGTTGTGAGTGCTGAAACTTAATGTATGTTTCATAACACAAACTGTATTTCAAAAGATCCCCTTTTGTAAAGTTTAATGCAGTAATTTTAACCACACTGTCGGTTTCCATCCCGCTTTTCTCTGTTATCTGCGTTTGTCATTTTCTTGGAAGAAGAGATGCTAAGGAGGATCCCGTCTGTTGTAAAGTGCTGACTGTGCCAGCCTGCCCGACCTCGTCATGTCTAGAATGTAAAAGGAAAATGTTCGGGCGCGTTGTGGATGTCTGCTTGCGGGACCATTAAGGGCTCCATCAATATTAAAGAGGTTGGGACGACCCGAGGAACATTCCAGAGGCCAGTCCATTAACGGACCACTCCAGCACAACAATTCAAGGCTCAGTGGTTTGTGTAAATGTGTGAGAGTGTGTGTGTTAGCTTTTCCAGTCCAGGTTTAAGTAAGAATCAACATTTTCAGAGTAACTTTGCATGCCACAATATTCAGACAATTCCATCTAGTGGTTTAAAGGCATAGTTGAGAATCTGTAATGATTTACATACAATAGAACACAAATGTTCCAGAATGTTCACACTGTTCTTTTCCATGCAATGACAATAAATGTGGACATATGATGTCAAGCTTAGTCCATATTCATAAAAGAGTTTGAGCACTTTATTCCAAGTCGTGCAAATTCGGAACAATATGATGAAATGACGACTATCGCTTTAAATTTGTTTGTGTATGTGTGACTGTGTGTGTTAGCATTTTCAGCCCAGGTTTCAGTAAGAATCCAAATATTCAAAGTTTGCATATCACAATAAAAAAAAAAAAAAAAAAAACATCTAGGGTTTAAAGGGATAGTTCACCCAAAAATGATAATTCTGTCATGATTTACATACCAAAAAACACAAAAGAAGATGTTTTGCAGAATGTTTACTCTGTTCTTTTCCATGCAATGACAGTAAATTGGGACAAATGCTATCAGTTTTGTTTTTTAATTAACAAAAAGCATCATAAAAGTATCGTAAAAGTAGTCATACATACAATTAGAGCACCACATTTCAACTCATGCGAGTTTCAAACAGTATGGGGGTCAGTAGATGATGACAGAATTATCCCTTTAAGTTGTGTTTGCGTAAATGTGGAAGTGTGTGTTTTAGCTTTTCCAGTCCTGGTTTAAGTAAGAATCCATGCATCTTGCATGCCACAAGATTCAAACAAATTCATCTAGGGGGTTTAAAGGGGTAGTTCACCCAAAAATCATGATTCTGTCATGATTTACACAAAGTTTTGCAAAATGTTCACACTGTTCTCTGTGCAATAAAAGAGAGATTCTGTCAAGCTTTAAAAAATGACCCCAAAAAAATCTTAAAAAGCACCCTAAAATTTCATTCATACAATTTGAGCACCATTTTCCAAGGGTGAGTGAATAATGACAGAATTGTGATTTTTTAGTGAACTATTCCTTTAAGTTGTGTGTGTGTGAGAGAGAGAGAGAGAGAGTCAGTATGAGAAAATGGGTCTCCTTTAACCTAACATTAAACAGATCATTAACTGTTAAGTGTGTTAGAGCTTCGTCCATTTCCGGCTCTCATGCGAGACCAATAACTCTGAGTCCCATCAGCAGCTTCATTCAGAAAAGTCTCAATTTCTTTGTAATCATCTGTCGTGAACAAAGTCTGTGTGTCTGTGTATGACATTGCGATGTCTGGATAATTTGATCACTGCTGTATTACCTCTTTTCCCTTGACACTAGTATTTGTATATGCTCTTGTTTCTTCCTATCTGGCACTAGAAACCACCCAAAACAACTGCATAGCAACACCTTGGCAACCACCTGTAATATACAGCACTGTGCACAGGCAAACACCAATCACATTTTCTTCTACAAAAAAAAAACTCATTAACTGATGGAATATCTTTTGATTCTGTATGTTTTCATCATCATCTCAATTTATATTACCCAAGGTGCACCACGTGACCTT
Organism: Chanodichthys erythropterus; assembly: GCF_024489055.1. Taxonomy (NCBI): domain Eukaryota; kingdom Metazoa; phylum Chordata; class Actinopteri; order Cypriniformes; family Xenocyprididae; genus Chanodichthys; species Chanodichthys erythropterus. The sequence goes on along the minus strand of NC_090242.1, from coordinate 32,721,990 downwards.
CTGCCCTTGAGAATAACCTGCTGACCCTGCTGTTAGGGAAGCAAAATTCGCCCCCCCAGTCTTCTGTTCCTGTGAGCCTAACTCTGCCAACTAACCCACGTGGGTAAACAACACCTCGGCTTTCTGCTCTCCACGCATGCTGACCTCAGCTGCATTCTTTTCTGCTGTGGTCGGTGACCTGCATGGCAGATCCTGCTCAAATTAACGCTGCTTCAAAACCTCCGCCCCCATGATGGGCGCAGGTTGGCATCGTTCTGCGAGCCCTGCTTAGTCTGCAAGGGCCATGTGGCTGGTGGTCAAAAAATGGATAGGGGAACAAACCGGAAACATCTGCCTGAGGTCCGTCCCATCCCAGGTACTGAGGCCACATTTACATTACATGGTTAAAGTCAGCCAATTTTTTCCTCCCATATGGCACAGATCGGATGTGACCCACAAACGTGTAAAACATGTAAATGTGTAAAAACAACTCAAGATGGGTTAAATATGGACAAACCAAGTGATTGGGTTGTTTTAACCCAGCAGTTGGGTTAAATGTTTGACCTCCTCAACTTTTGATAAAAATGACTATATGTCAGGCTTAAAATGAACCCAAAATAGGTTGGAAATTAAAAATCAGACACATAATTACTAGACGCAACAGTAATAATCAAAAGGTGTGCATTTATTATCAAGCAATTTAATAAATGTTTATTATTTAATTATTATCTATTAAACTTATTAATAAATGTTAATTTAGTAAACATATTAATAAATGTTAATTTCTAGCCTATTTTGGTTCATCTCTGTTGCTCTTCATGTGTTGTTCAAAAAAATAATAATTCAATGAAATGACTGTTAATAATGTTTTTATTTAATATTTTTTATTTTTAGGAGATTTATGGTACTAAGTTAAATTTATGCTGTAGTTATAATGTATATATTAACTTTTTGGGCATAGACCTGAAAATGAAATTTCCAACTTAAACTCAAACATTTTGAATGCTTTAGAGCACCGACTTAATTCTGATCTCTTTTCAAAGACAACACATGGCTAAAAAAGTTAACTTAAAAAAAGTTACAGAATTGTATGTTTATTGTTATGAAAAATGCACAAAAATACAATTTTCAATTTTTATATGAAATATATATTTTCAAAACACATTTTGCTCTAAAACTGCAAGAAAATTAAAGTCATACATCAAGTTCAAATTTGAGCTTGATATTTAAAAAAATGAGCTTTCAGTAAGATTTTGTTTGGCTGCAGTACCAAAAGTTTCCACTAGATGAAATTCGGCACCCATTAATTTTCAATGAATGAATGAATTTTGCACATTAAGTGCCAAAACCTTTACCAAGTTTCATATCATTCTGATGAAGTAAAAAAAGTCACATTTTTGGGTAAAAAAATGACCAAAGAGCAACATTAGTTGAGTTAAATAAAACTACCCAGCAGGTTGGGTCAAACATTTAACCCAAATACTGGGTCAAAACAACCCAATCACTGGGTTTGTCCATTTTATAATCAGCTCCGGGAGCATAAAAGGAGGAGCGACGACCGTGGAGGACGAGAGAGGACCAGGCCTGGACTTTATGTTATGGTTTTGTTATGTTTGTGTGGCCGGCAGACGTCCGCGAGGGTCTGCCGGCATTACTTTCGTTTTGTTCTTTGTTTATTTTTGAATTAAAGTTACGTTGAATGTTCGCCGGTTCTCGCCTCCTTCTTCCCATTTACGAACTGTGTTAAAGTTACCATCATTTCTTACTGTATTCATGGAGACAAGAGCCGTCGCTATTTTCATTTTTAAACACTTGCAGTCTGTATAATTCATAAACACAACTTCATTCTTTATAAATCTCTCCAACAGTGTAGCATTAGCCGTTAGCCACAGAGCATAGCCTCAAACTCATACAGAATCAAACGTAAACATCAAAATAAATACTTTACTCACATAATTTGAAGCATGCATACAGCATGCATGAGGAACATCTTGTAAAGATCCATTTGAGGGTTATATTAGTTGTGTGAACTTTGTAAATGCACTGTAATATAGTCGAGAGCTCGTGTGGCAGGGAGCGCAAGATTTAAAGGGGCGGCGCGCTGACAAAATCAGTGTATAGTTAATGATGCCCCAAAATAGGCAGTTAAAAAAAAATATTAAAAAAAAAATCTATGGGGTATTTTGAGCTGAAACTTCACAGACACATTCAGGGGACACCTTAGACTTATATTACATCTTGTGAAAAAGCATTCTTAGGCACCTTAAAGGAAAGTCAGTCACGGCTACTGGGAAAATGTTACGTCACTTAATTGTCTTTGTCAGGCTAATGAGCAGAAAAAGCATGCAGGAAGAAACACATCACTGTCAAGCCTGCTGACCATGTGACACATAAACTTTGAACTTCTGGTTGTGAGAAGCAGGAATTATCATCCTGTATATTAATATCACACCCTACTTCCCTATTTTACACACTATCTGTCCTAAATAGTATGCAAGATTAGAATTAGTATGTCCACGATCATGGCATGTTGACAAAAGCAGGCCAAAGTTGCCCAGGTGGTGTACTATTTCTGGTTGTTTTCAATATGTGAATCTGACATTTTTGGGGGGTAATATTGATATAATGTATAGGCTGTTTTCTTAAAGGGGTCCTTGATTATGATTTGACTTTTTTAACTTTAGTTAGTGTGTAATGTTGCTGTTTGAGCATAAACAACATCTGCAAAGTTGTGATGTTCAAAGTTCAATGCAAAGGGAGATATTTTCTTTTACAGAAATCGCTTTTTAAGGACTGAGAACACACAACAAAGGGAGTGAGATTCTCCAGCTTTGTTGTTGTTGAGCTGTTAAAGCTCCGCCCTCTTCATTTGCATTTAAAGGGACACACACAAAAACGGCGTGTTTTTGCTCACACCCAAATAAGGGCAAATTTGACAAGCTATAATAAATGATCTGTGGGGGATTTTGAGCTGAAACTTCACACATAGTTCAGCATAGTTATCTTCACGTTATTAACAGCATTATATTTTGTAAGGACTCACCAGAGTGCAGAATCTCTCCGGCGGGTTCCCACAGGTGATGCCCGGCGGCTCGACGAGGATGCGCATGTACTCCTTCATGAACTGGGCTTTGGGTTGGCACGCGTAATGCTCCCACACAGCGCCTTCGTCCGTGCTCACGAGGGACTTGCACAGGTCGTACTGGCCTCGAGCTCTCGCCAGCACGTGCACCAGCAGGTAGAGGAGTCCCGCGCGTGCCCGCATGACAGGCGCGTGACCAAGAGGGGGTTTCCGAAGGTCCGGAGAAATGGGAAAGGGACACCGTGGGTTCAGAGGTGGGACGTGTTAACATTAAACAGCAGCACCGGTGGTCAGGTTAAAACATCCCATAACTTCGCCACAGGCATGCTTTCATTTACTCCAAGAGGAAAAAGTCAGATCAATAGAAAAAAAAAAGTGTTTTGTTGTTATGAGGTTGAGGGAAATTCTCGGAAAGCAAGTTTATTGGTGTGTGTGTTGTTTGCACTGAGAGGACAAGTCTTACTTCTGTGTGTTTGGACACTGTCCTGATGTGTTGGGTCAAAGGTGCTGATGCTTGGGCTTACATCCATAGCAGCTCCTGGACTGCGTCACCACAGAGCATATTTGTGTGCTGTAGGTCCGTGTCCCACACATGAAGTGTGTGTATCCCCCTTTCCAAACTCAGAAATATCCGCCTGACCTCATCTCTCAGACTTCAGCAGCTGCTGTCCGTGGTCCTGAAAACAAACACCACACAGTTTAGTGCTTTACTTCACTGCTGTTTTCTTCACTCGCACACAAGCACTGAATGTCAGCCTGTTTTTTCTAGCAATGCTTTCTGCTGATGGTCTAATTTGCCAACCCTCCCCCTAAACAGACGTTGCATGTCATCCTGTGAACCGCCACCAGTCCGGACAGATGGCTGATCTCGCATACAACACGAGTCTGGAGTGAGGAACATGCGTGGTACATGCACACACACACATTTAACAGACAGAAATTATATAAGGCAGGAATTCAAGGAACAGCAAAGAAGGGGATGTGCATGATATATCATGCAGATATTGATATTGTATGTTAAATAGTTTCCTGAATGATCCACGTTTCATTTCAATTGGGAAAAGGGAGGAGTGAGGAAGGATCTCACATGTGCAGATACGCACACAGTGATCAGTTTCAAAAATTGCAAATGCAATGCATGTCCGTACAATCAGGCATCATAACCATTGAATAAACTGGTTTTATTCAAGTGAAAAGTATTTGATAAAACCTGATTACATTAAGACATTTTTTAAGTCAGATCCTAGAAAACATCATATTTTAACAGATATTTCATGCAATTTTACTGTAAACAACTTTTTTTATATTTCATATTTTTATATTATATTCAACTCTGTAATGCATATTTTTTTTAGGTAAAATATTGTTAAGTATAGAATTTTTAAGTCCGAGCCTAGAAAATTGCAACAGATATTTCATGCAATTTTACTGTAAACAACTTTTTTCTATTTCATATTATATTATATTTAACTGTGAAATATTGTTAAGTATATAATTTTTAAGTCAGACCCTAGAAAATATCATATTTTAACAGACAAATCATGCTTTTTTTAAGGTAAAATATTCTTTAAATACTTTACAAATCAAAGAATTCCCTGCACAAAGCATTACATTTGTTAAGGTTTTATTTTAAAAGTTTATATGTGTTTTTATTTAATGTTGACTAGTTAATGTTTTAGATTTATTTAGCATTTACAAATACTGTAGGTTAGTAAGGCTAATGTGTGTGTGTATATATATAGTATATATACAATATTTAGTCTTACCGTAATGATTGCAATATAGTCACCGTGGTAACCACAACTACAGTACCAGTTTTTACCTCAAATTTAACATATTTACAGTGCAGAGTAGTGCGTAACGGCAAAATCTCATTCCTGTTGTTTATAATTCTTCATTCACCAGCAGTCTGATCATGTCAGAGCTTAATTTTGTAAATAAAAGTAATTAAAACTGTTAGATATTATATTTTCGTTTTGCCTCACGTAAGTTCCACTGGCTGACAGAACAGGCTACTCCTCCATACTGTACTGTAAAACATCTCAAACAAGCATCGATATTCCTCGTACACACCCTGGAGGTAATCCAACATCCGTAATGTGACACAAAACGTGACTAAAGTTGATAACTGTGGTAGTTTAGCATCAGATAACAGTTTTAAATCGTCTTCCCTCTGCAGAGCGGACGGCAACGCACGGGGTGTGTCGTGCGCGCGTCCCGCCTGTGAAGATGAGGAACTGCGTGACGGATAAAACACATTCCGCGGTACAACTCGGTAAGAGAGCTGCTTTTACGTTTAAACTCGAGCAGAAACAACTTTTTGGGGTTTCAAAACATTAATCAAAAGTGAGACGCTCTGACAGGCTCGTTTCTGAAACGGGAGCTGCGTTCATCCGGGTTGCTGAAGTAGTTGAGATGGACTCACCGAGCGCTCGAAACGGCATCGCCTCCCGCAGCGAGGATGCGGTTCTTCCGTGTTTGTTTTTTATTTTTTTTTATTATTATTCCTCCCTGCCGGAGAGTTTTTTTAATGCACACTCTGTCGGTTCGTCACGGGAGGACGGTGCCCTACTTCTGCAGGAGATGCTGAATTACTGGAGGAGGGTGTGTGTGCGTGTGCGCGAAGTATCCAAAAGTGAGAATATGAACTTGTAGTGCGCGTGCTGTCTACTTTACTGGATCAGATTTGCCCTGTGTGTTCAAGGGCAGAAAGCTTCATGGCAAATCTCCCTCCCCTCTCTCTCCCTCTCCCTCCCTCTCTCTCTAATCCATTTAACCATCACTCTCAATCACTATCTGCGGGTTTGAGTCAGGCTGGCCCGGCTGTTCTACTGTCTTCTGAGGGGCTGAAACTAAACCGCCCCACTCTTGAGGCACAAGGGAATCCGCATTTTTTACGCACTCCAGACCTCCCTGCTTGGGGAAGCCTCTGACAGTTCACAATTGTATTCTTTTTTTTTTTAAATGGATAACCTTTCCCTGGACTTTCATTCAGAAATGCTGATTGAGCAACTCTGTGCAATATTTGCCGTTTATTGCTCAGGGTTGGTAGGTTACAGCAACTTAAAAAAATCTCTCCAAAGAACCACATAGAAACTCAAATACCCTTTATAGTCACGTGTTTTTGATACACTTTTAAAAATGAAGGTTATTTATTGGCATTGATGGTTCCATTAAGAACCTTTAACATCAATGGAATCTTTCCATTCCACAAAAAGGTTCTTTATAGTTTAAAAAAGGCTCTTTAGATTTTTTTAAAACGTTCTTTACACTAAGAAAACAATAGTTCTTTTAGGAAATGATCTTTGGAAAACCCAAAATGGTTATTCTGTGGCATTGCTGTAAAAAATACCCTTTTGGAAGCATTCTTTTAAAGAGTGTATCTAAAATGCTGCAAAGAACTATTGAAGAAACTTTGCTGTATTGATCACAGAGTTTGAATTTCCAATACATACTGTGTGTAACTGTACAGTTAGAGTTCCCCAAAAAGTACACTTAGGAAACATTTCAATGCCACTGCATTAGATATAAAAATATCAAATCAAGTGGCTTTTTTTTTTTTTTTTTTTTTAAAAGATAGCAGAAGTTCAAGCAACAGAAAGGTTTGTGGGTTTGAAATGATAAAACGCTATATACAATGTTGGACATTTTGGTTTGTTTGTTGTTAGTGGAACAAGTTGATCATTTCATGTGATGAACTTCACCTGTAGTTCTTCTATAGGACACCTGCGTGAACTGACTTCATACATCCACTAAAAATCACCAAAACACCAGTTGCCTGAAAGACATTGAAAAAAAAAATGATGAAGAAATCAAAGTAAAAAGATTCCACAGCATCTGAGACACGCATGTACAGCCACTCGATTTGGAATTTTGTTATTTAATGCAATCAATATGTGCTCCATGCAGCGCAGCTTAAGGCTCCAAACTTTTTGGGGTCACTGTGTGTTCTGATATGGAAATACAGTATAACAGATTTCCTGTTAAGGTCAACAGGTCGACTGATTCACATCAGTTCTTGCTCCTTTTAATGCAAAGACATGCGTTATTGCTTAAAAAGGTATGGGGTTGTTCTTTTTCAACTCTTCAAAAAAGACATTATTACAGCCCTGACTCAAACCTGTGATGTTATTTTAATGATAGGGGACCTGTAATGCCCCTTTTACAAGATGTAATATAAGTCTCTGTTGTCCCTAGAATTTGTCTGTGAAGTTTCAGCTCAAAATCCCCCACAGATCATTTATTATAGCTTGTCAAATTTGCCCCTATTTGGGTGTGAGCAAAAACACACAGTTTTTGTGTGTGTCCCTTTAAATGCAAATGAGCTAGCGCTTTCCAGAAGAGGGTGGAGCTTTAACAGCTCAACAACAACAAAGCTGGAGAATCTCGCGCAGCCAAAATGACGAAAGTGTTCAGCCTTACATTGTTCAAACCGGAGTCGACACTGATGGAGAAACTCAGGAAGAAGTTACAACTTTTAGAATGAAACTGGACGTTTCTGAATGGTTAGTGGATAAATTGATGTAGTTGCTGTGGAGTTGATTCAACTCATCCACTAGCATGTGCCGTCATGTTCATCTTTTGTGTTGAATTGACCCTCGTTTGTGAAGCAGTCCGGTGTAAAATGACGGCATGACAACAACACTCTACTACAACAACTCTTCCTCTTCTCTAAAGCAGCCCAACATGGCCACTCCCCCTTTGTTGCATGTTCTCGGGGGCGGGGTTTATGTACATTTTAGGGTTAGTGTTGTCACTAACCCCGGGAAGAAGCTCGTTGTAGTCTCTACCAGCCGTTTGTTGTAGTCCTAAAAAAGCGATTTCTGTAAAAGAAAATCTCTCCCTTTGCATTGAACTTTGAGCGTCGTAACTTTGCAGATGTTGTTTATGATCAAACAGCAACATTACACACTAACTAAAGTTAAAAAAGTCAAATCATAATCAAGGACCCCTTTTAATTAATTATTCTCAATGTTGATTCTCATTACAGCAGTAAAGATTTTCTTGAAAACAGTGTCATAATGCAAAAATATTAAATGATCCTAAAATAAGCTACATTTTATTAATGCAAAATATAATGTCAAATTTTTACTTTTGATTTTGGGGTGAAATATGAACTGGATATGTTCTTTGACATGATTTTTGAGATTCAACCTTATACTTCACAGAATAGAATACTTTACGGAATTATTGTGGAAATCTGTAGCTCGTTAATATCTCAATATATGAATTTTTTAAAAGCATGTGTGATGTTAAAGAGTGCAGAATAGCGAGAAAGAGAGAGACGGTGTGATTCTGTGCTCTGGACGGTCTGCGTTGACAGGAGTGCAGATCAGATCGATAGTTTGTCCTTGCTGTGTCTCAACGGAAAGATTTCCGCATCTCTCTCTCTCTCACTCTCTCAGAGCTGACTTGACTTTCCCCCTCTTGACACATACCCAGCCTCTCTATTACCACTAAAAAAGCTATTTATAAAAATGATATTGTACATTAAAAGCTAATGATTTCTTCAAAAGGGAAAGCAATATCATTTATAAATGATTCCAGTTAATCCTCATCTGAATGGTTTGACCTGAAATGCACAAACAGGATTATCCATCTTCAATTAAAACGGGAAAAAGGAAACTCCATTATCCCTGCAATGACGTCATAGTCTGCCGAACTTTGCTCGGGTTGAGCGTCTGCTTGGCACGTCTGCTGGATGAATAAGAGGAAGTGCGTAATCCACTGGCACCTGTCACAATGTTGACATATCATGTCTTAATAAGCCATAGATTAGGGATTGTAATCAGTGAAGTCAGGCAAGAGCTTATGAAACTTCCTCGCCTGTGACGTATTTAAAGGTCATGAACTGCTTGTGACCTATAAAAAAAGAAGCTGAAGCAACAATGATGACGAGCAGCACAGTGTGGTACTTTAATGGTTGAACTGGATATCTCTTTCAAAAAATATTTGGAAAAACATAGCTTTGATATTCTGCATCCTATTTTTGTGCTCCACAGGAGGAAGAATGTCATGTGGTTCTGGAACGACACCAGGGTGAGTAGATGATGACAGATTTTTTGGATGAACCTCCCCTTTTTAGAGATTGGAGCCCTCCAAAAGAGAAGAAAAGAAGAAAATCCTCCCCTGCATTGGCGTCTGTTTGTGTTCAGCGTAGGAAGCTTTAGAAGTCATTTACACATGCACTTTTCATCCAGACGCCGCCTGTATCAGGCCGTACGTTTGGCGTCATTCACACGCCCACGACACACTCATCAACTCAACCAGAAGGAAAAAAACCTGCTGGGCTAATTCATAGATGCATGAGTTTAGGAGGAAATGTCACTTTAGTCATGCCATTGTGTTAATTCTGGTCCAGACATTCACTGCTTTTGGCATGAATAAGCATTCACATAATATATGAGAGACCTGTTTATAGATTGACCTAAAGTGGCATCAGTTAAAATCACAGGTAAAAAAACAAGTGTTTTTTTTATTTGTTGTATTGTATTCCAGCTTTATACAGTTTGAGTACTTAAGCAGTTTGTAGAGATGTTTGTGATTGAAGGTTACACCAGCCTTGTATACTGTAGACTAAAATGTTGTGACTAGTGTTTGCTAATGTAGATAGATGGATGGATGGATGGATGGATGGATGGATGGATG